>NW_025962133.1:510914-529951 GCF_017589495.1 Alosa alosa | reverse complement strand
ATGCATTTCACATGTCTAGACGTGAAGTAAAACATAATTTGGACAATATCTGACATATTTTGAAATTTGTCAAAAAAACTTTTTCCTGCATCCTGACCTTATGTGAAAACTAAAAAATCTGAAAAGTAAAAAAAAATCAGACCAATTTTTTTTTCATTTTTTGTTTGCCATAGTTAATGCATTTCACATGTGTAGATGTGAAAAAATAATAATTTGGACAATAATTGACATATTTTTGAAATTTTCAAAATCTGTCTTTTTTCCTGACCCCGGACCTTAAATGAAAACTAAGAAAATCTGAAAAGTACGAAAAAAATAAAACCAATTTTTTTTTTCACTTTTTTTTGCCATAGTTCATGCATTTCACATATCTAGACATGAAATAAAAATAATTTGGACAATATCTGACATATTTTGAAATTTGTCAAAATCCGTCTTTTCCGCATCCGGACCTTAAAAAAAACTAAAAAATCTGAAAAAAAAAAAAAATCAGACCAATTTTTTTTTCACTTTTTTTGCCATAGTTAATGCATTTCACATGTCTAGGCGTGAAAAAATAATAATTTGGACAATAATTGACATATTTTGAAATTTTTCAAAATCTGTCTTTTTCCTGACCCCGGACCTTATGTGAAAACTAAGAAAATCTGAAAAGAATACGACAAAAAATAAGACCAATTTTTTTTTTCACTTTTTTTTGCCACAGATCATGCATTTCACATGTCTAGGCGTGAAGTAAAAACATAATTTGGACAATATCTGACATATTTTTGAAATGTGTCAAAATCCGTCATTTTTTCCTGACCCGGACCTTATGTGAAAACTAAGAAAATCTGAAAAGTCACGACAAAAATAAGACCAATTTTGTTTTTCACTTTTGTTTTGCCACAGATCATGCATTTCACATGTCTAGGCGTGAAGTAAAACATAATTTGGACAATATCTGACATATTTTGAAATGTGTCAAAATCCGTCTTTTCCTGACCCCGGACCTTATGTGAAAACTAAGAAAATCTGAAAAGTCACGAAAAAATAAGACCAATTTTTTTTTTTCACTTTTGTTTGCCACAGATCATGCATTTCACATGTCTAGGCGTGAAGTAAAACATAATTTGGACAATATCTGACATATTTTTGAAATGTGTCAAAATCCGTCATTTTCCTGACCCCGGACCTTATGTGAAAACTAAGAAAATCTGAAAAGTACGACAAAAAATAAGACCAATTTTTTTTTCACTTTTTGTTTGCCACAGATCATGCATTTCACATGTCTAGGCGTGAAGTAAAACATAATTTGGACAATATCTGACATATTTTTGAAATGTGTCAAAATCCGTCTTTTTCCTGACCCCGGACCTTATGTGAAAACTAAGAAAATCTGAAAAGTCACGACAAAAATAAGACCAATTTTGTTTTTCACTTTTGTTTGCCACAGATCATGCATTTCACATGTCTAGGCGTGAAGTAAAACATAATTTGGACAATATCTGACATATTTTTGAAATGTGTCAAAATCCGTCTTTTTTCCTGACCCCGGACCTTATGTGAAAACTAAGAAAATCTGAAAAGTCGACGACAAAATAAGACCAATTTTTTTTTCACTTTTGTTTTGCCACAGATCATGCATTTCACATGTCTAGGCGTGAAGTAAAACATAATTTGGACAATATCTGACATATTTTGAAATTTGTAAAAATCCGTCATTTTTCCTGACCCGGACCTTATGTGAAAACTAAAAAAATCTGAAAAGTAACGAAAAAATAAGACCAATTTTTTTTTCACTTTTTTGTTTGCCACAGATCATGCATTTCACATGTCTAGGCGTGAAAAAAAAATAATTTGGACAATATCTGACATATTTTGAAATTTGTCAAAAATCTGTCTTTTTCCTGACCCCGGACCTTATGTGAAAACTAAGAAAATCTGAAAAGTGCGAAAAAAAAAATAAGACCAATTTTTTTTTCACTTTTTTTTGCCATAGATCATGCATTTCACATGTCTAGGCGTGAAGTAAAAATAATTTGGACAATATCTGACATATTTTTGAAATTTGTCAAAAATCTCTTTTTCCTGACCCGGACCTTATGTGAAAACTAAGAAAATCTGAAAAGTACGAAAAAAATAAGACCAATTTTTTTTTTCACTTTTTTTTTGCCATAGTTCATGCATTTCACATGTCTAGACATGAAATAAAAATAATTTGGACAATATCTGACAGATTTTGAAATTTGTCAAAAAACTTTTTTCCTGACCCCGGACCTTAAAAACTAAAAAATCTGAAAAGAAAAACGAAAAAAATAAGACCAATTTTTTTTTTCATTTTTGTTTGCCATAGTTAATGCATTTCACATGTCTAGGCGTGAAAAAAATAATAATTTGGACAATAATTGACATATTTTGAAATTTTTTCAAAAATCTGTCTTTTTTCCTGACCCCGGACCTTATGTGAAAACTAAGAAAATCTGAAAAAACGACGAAAAAAATAAGACCAATTTTTTTTCACTTTTTGTTTTGCCACAGATCATGCATTTCACATGTCTAGGCGTGAAATAAAACATAATTTGGACAATATCTGACATATTTTGAAATTTGTCAAAATCCGTCTTTTTCCTGACCCGGACCTTATGTGAAAACTAAAAAATCTGAAAAGTACGAAAAAAATAAGACCAATTTTTTTTTTCACTTTTGTTTTGCCACAGATCATGCATTTCACATGTCTAGACGTGAAGTAAAACATAATTTGGACAATATCTGACATATTTTGAAATTTGTCAAAATCTGTCTTTTTTCCTGACCCCGGACCTTATGTGAAAACTAAGAAAATCTGAAAAGTACGACAAAAAATAAGACCAATTTTGTTTTTCACTTTTTGTTTCCACAGATCATGCATTTCACATGTCTAGACGTGAAGTAAAACATAATTTGGACAATATCTGACATATTTTGAAATGTGTCAAAATCCGTTTTTTTTTCCTGACCCGGACCTTATGTGAAAACTAAGAAAATCTGAAAAAGTACGACAAAAATAAGACCAATTTTTTTTTTCACTTTTGTTTGCCACAGATCATGCATTTCACATGTCTAGACGTGAAGTAAAACATAATTTGGACAATATCTGACATATTTTTGAAATGTGTCAAAATCCGTCTTTTTCCTGACCCCGGACCTTATGTGAAAACTAAGAAAATCTGAAAAAAGTACGACAAAAATAAGACCAATTTTTTTTTTCACTTTTTTTTGCCACAGATCATGCATTTCACATGTCTAGACGTGAAGTAAAACATAATTTGGACAATATCTGACATATTTTGAAATGTGTCAAAATCCGTCATTTTTCCTGACCCCGGACCTTATGTGAAAACTAAGAAAATCTGAAAAGTACGACAAAAATAAGACCAATTTTTTTTTCACTTTTTTTTGCCACAGATCATGCATTTCACATGTCTAGACGTGAAGTAAAACATAATTTGGACAATATCTGACATATTTTGAAATTTGTCAAAATCCGTCTTTTTTCCTGACCCCGGACCTTATGTGAAAACTAAGAAAATCTGAAAAGTACGACGAAAAAAATAAGACCAATTTTTTTTTCACTTTTTGTTTGCCACAGATCATGCATTTCACATGTCTAGGCGTGAAGTAAAACATAATTTGGACAATATCTGACATATTTTTGAAATGTGTCAAAATCCGTCATTTTTTCCTGACCCGGACCTTATGTGAAAACTAAGAAAATCTGAAAAGTACGACAAAAATAAGACCAATTTTGTTTTTCACTTTTGTTTTGCCACAGATCATGCATTTCACATGTCTAGGCGTGAAGTAAAACATAATTTGGACAATATCTGACATATTTTGAAATGTGTCAAAATCCGTCTTTTTCCTGACCCGGACCTTATGTGAAAACTAAGAAAATCTGAAAAGAACGACGAAAAAAATAAGACCAATTTTTTTTTCACTTTTGTTTGCCACAGATCATGCATTTCACATGTCTAGGCGTGAAGTAAAACATAATTTGGACAATATCTGACATATTTTGAAATTTGTCAAAAAAAAACTTTTTCCATCCCCGGACCGCCAAAAACTAAAAAATCTGAAAAGTACGAAAAAATCAGACCAATTTTTTTTTTCATTTTTGTTTGCCATAGTTCATGCATTTCACATGTGTAGAGGCGTGAAAAAAATAATAATTTGGACAATAATTGACATATTTTGAAATTTTTCAAAAATCTGTCTTTTTTCCTGACCCGGACCTTAAATGAAAACTAAGAAAATCTGAAAAGTCGAAAAAATAAGACCAATTTTTTTTTTTTTTTGCCATAGTTCATGCATTTCACATGTCTAGGCGTGAAGTAAAACATAATTTGGACAATATCTGACATATTTTGAAATTTGTAAAAAAATCTGTCTTTTTTTTCCTGACCCCGGACCTTATGTGAAAACTAAAAAATCTGAAAAATAAAAAAAAATAAGACCAATTTTTTTTTTTCACTTTTTTTTTGCCATAGATCATGCATTTCACATGTCTAGGCGTGAAAAAAAATAATTTGGACAATATCTGACATATTTTGAAATTTGTCAAAATCTGTCTTTTTTTCCTGACCCGGACCTTATGTGAAAACTAAGAAAATCTGAAAAGTGCGAAAAAATAAGACCAATTTTTTTTTTCACTTTTGTTTTGCCACAGATCATGCATTTCACATGTCTAGGCGTGAAGTAAAACATAATTTGGACAATATCTGACATATTTTTGAAATGTGTCAAAATCGTCTTTTTTCCTGACCCGGACCTTATGTGAAAACTAAGAAAATCTGAAAAAGTACGACAAAAAATAAGACCAATTTTGTTTTCACTTTTGTTTTGCCACAGATCATGCATTTCACATGTCTAGGCGTGAAGTAAAACATAATTTGGACAATATCTGACATATTTTGAAATGTGTCAAAATCCGTCATTTTTTCCTGACTGACCCGGACCTTATGTGAAAACTAAGAAAATCTGAAAAGTCACGACAAAAATAAGACCAATTTTGTTTTTCACTTTTTGTTTGCCACAGATCATGCATTTCACATGTCTAGGCGTGAAGTAAAACATAATTTGGACAATATCTGACATATTTTTGAAATGTGTCAAAATCCGTCATTTTCCTGACCCCGGACCTTATGTGAAAACTAAGAAAATCTGAAAAGTCACGACAAAAATAAGACCAATTTTGTTTTTCACTTTTGTTTGCCACAGATCATGCATTTCACATGTCTAGGCGTGAAGTAAAACATAATTTGGACAATATCTGACATATTTTGAAATTTGTCAAAATCCGTCTTTTCCTGACCCCGGACCTTATGTGAAAACTAAAAAAATCTGAAAAGTACGACAAAAATAAGACCAATTTTTTTTTTCTTTTTTGTTTGCCACATAGATCATGCATTTCACATGTCTAGGCGTGAAAAAAAACATAATTTGGACAATATCTGACATATTTTGAAATTTGTCAAAATCTGTCTTTTTCCTGACCCCGGACCTTATGTGAAAACTAAGAAAATCTGAAAAGTACGACAAAAAAAATAAGACCAATTTTTTTTTCACTTTTGTTTGCCATAGATCATGCATTTCACATGTCTAGGCGTGAAATAAAACATAATTTGGACAATATCTGACATATTTTGAAATTTGTCAAAATCTGTCTTTTCCTGACCCCGGACCTTATGTGAAAACTAAGAAAATCTGAAAAAAATACGAAAAAAATAAGACCAATTTTTTTTTTTCACTTTTTTTTTGCCACAGATCATGCATTTCACATGTCTAGGCGTGATTTAAAAACATAATTTGGACAATATCTGACATATTTTGAAATTTGTCAAAATCCGTCTTTTTCCTGACCCCGGACCTTATGTGAAAACTAAAAAATCTGAAAAACGTAAAAAAAATAAGACCAATTTTTTTTTTTGTTTGCCACAGATCATGCATTTCACATGTCTAGGCGTGAAAAAAACATAATTTGGACAATATCTGACATATTTTGAAATTTGTCAAAATCTGTCTTTTTTCCTGACCCGGACCTTATGTGAAAACTAAGAAAATCTGAAAAGTACGAAAAAATAAGACCAATTTTTTTTTTCACTTTTTTTTGCCATAGATCATGCATTTCACATGTCTAGGCGTGAAATAAAACATAATTTGGACAATATCTGACATATTTTGAAATTTGTAAAAAATCTGTCTTTTTCCTGACCCGGACCTTATGTGAAAACTAAGAAAATCTGAAAAGTAAAAAAAAAAATAAGACCAATTTTTTTTTTCATTTTTGTTTGCCATAGATCATGCATTTCACATGTCTAGGCGTGAAAAAAAATAATTTGGACAATATCTGACATATTTTGAAATTTGTCAAAAATCTGTCTTTTTCCTGACCCGGACCTTATGTGAAAACTAAGAAAATCTGAAAAGTACGACAAAAATAAGACCAATTTTTTTTTTTCACTTTTTTTTTGCCACAGATCATGCATTTCACATGTCTAGGCGTGAAGTAAAACATAATTTGGACAATATCTGACATATTTTGAAATTTGTCAAAATCCGTCTTTTTCCTGACCCGGACCTTATGTGAAAACTAAGAAAATCTGAAAAATCGAAAAAATAAGACCAATTTTTTTTTCACTTTTGTTTGCCACAGATCATGCATTTCACATGTCTAGGCGTGAAGTAAAACATAATTTGGACAATATCTGACATATTTTGAAATGTGTCAAAATCCGTCTTTTTCCTGACCCCGGACCTTATGTGAAAACTAAGAAAATCTGAAAAAGTCACGACAAAAATAAGACCAATTTTTTTTTTTCACTTTTGTTTGCCACAGATCATGCATTTCACATGTCTAGGCGTGAAGTAAAACATAATTTGGACAATATCTGACATATTTTGAAATTTGTCAAAATCCGTCTTTTTCCTGACCCCGGACCTTATGTGAAAACTAAGAAAATCTGAAAAAAACGACAAAAAAATAAGACCAATTTTGTTTTTCACTTTTGTTTGCCACAGATCATGCATTTCACATGTCTAGGCGTGAAGTAAAACATAATTTGGACAATATCTGACATATTTTTGAAATGTGTCAAAATCCGTCATTTTCCTGACCCCGGACCTTATGTGAAAACTAAGAAAATCTGAAAAGTCACGACAAAAATAAGACCAATTTTTTTTTTCACTTTTGTTTTGCCACAGATCATGCATTTCACATGTCTAGGCGTGAAGTAAAACATAATTTGGACAATATCTGACATATTTTGAAATTTGTCAAAATCCGTCATTTTTCCTGACCCGGACCTTATGTGAAAACTAAGAAAATCTGAAAAGTACGACAAAAATAAGACCAATTTTTTTTTTCACTTTTGTTTTGCCACAGATCATGCATTTCACATGTCTAGGCGTGAAGTAAAACATAATTTGGACAATATCTGACATATTTTTGAAATGTGTCAAAATCCGTTTTTTCCTGACCCCGGACCTTATGTGAAAACTAAGAAAATCTGAAAAAAAACGACAAAAATAAGACCAATTTTTTTTTCACTTTTGTTTTGCCACAGATCATGCATTTCACATGTCTAGGCGTGAAGTAAAACATAATTTGGACAATATCTGACATATTTTGAAATGTGTCAAAAAAATCTTTTTCCTGACCCGGACCTTATGTGAAAACTAAAAAAATCTGAAAAGTACGAAAAAAAAATAAGACCAATTTTTTTTTTCACTTTTGTTTTGCCATAGATCATGCATTTCACATGTCTAGGCGTGAAAAAAAATAATTTGGACAATATCTGACATATTTTGAAATTTGTCAAAATCTGTCTTTTTCCTGACCCGGACCTTATGTGAAAACTAAGAAAATCTGAAAAGTCCGACAAAAATAAGACCAATTTTTTTTTTCACTTTTTTTTGCCATAGATCATGCATTTCACATGTCTAGGCGTGTAAAACATAATTTGGACAATATCTGACATATTTTTGAAATTTGTCAAAATCCGTCTTTTTCCTGACCCGGACCTTATGTGAAAACTAAAAAATCTGAAAGAATCGAAAAAATAAGACCAATTTTTTTTTTCACTTTTTTTTGCCATAGATCATGCATTTCACATGTCTAGGCGTGAAATAAAAAATAATTTGGACAATATCTGACATATTTTGAAATTTGTCCAAAAAAAAATCTGTCTTTTTCCTGACCCCGGACCTTATGTGAAAACTAAGAAAATCTGAAAAAATGCGAAAAAAATAAGACCAATTTTTTTTTTTCTTTTTGTTTGCCACAGATCATGCATTTCACATGTCTAGACGTGAAGTAAAACATAATTTGGACAATATCTGACATATTTTGAAATTTGTCAAAATCCGTCTTTTTCCTGACCCCGGACCTTATGTGAAAACTAAGAAAATCTGAAAAGTACGAAAAAAATAAGACCAATTTTTTTTTCACTTTTTTTTGCCACAGATCATGCATTTCACATGTCTAGACGTGAAGTAAAACATAATTTGGACAATATCTGACATATTTTTGAAATTTGTAAAAAAATCCGTCTTTTTTCCTGACCCCGGACCTTATGTGAAAACTAAGAAAATCTGAAAAGTACGACAAAAATAAGACCAATTTTTTTTTCACTTTTGTTTGCCACAGATCATGCATTTCACATGTCTAGACGTGAAGTAAAACATAATTTGGACAATATCTGACATATTTTGAAATGTGTCAAAATCCGTCTTTTTCCTGACCCCGGACCTTATGTGAAAACTAAGAA
Organism: Alosa alosa; assembly: GCF_017589495.1. NCBI lineage: Eukaryota > Metazoa > Chordata > Actinopteri > Clupeiformes > Clupeidae > Alosa > Alosa alosa. Next base: position 521,165 of record NW_025962133.1, on the reverse strand, counting down.
AATCTGAAAAGTCACGACAAAAATAAGACCAATTTTGTTTTTCACTTTTGTTTTGCCACAGATCATGCATTTCACATGTCTAGGCGTGAAGTAAAACATAATTTGGACAATATCTGACATATTTTGAAATGTGTCAAAATCCGTCTTTTCCTGACCCGGACCTTATGTGAAAACTAAGAAAATCTGAAAAGTACGACAAAAATAAGACCAATTTTTTTTTTCACTTTTTTTGCCACAGATCATGCATTTCACATGTCTAGGCGTGAAGTAAAACATAATTTGGACAATATCTGACATATTTTGAAATTTGTCAAAATCCGTCTTTTTCCTGACCCCGGACCTTATGTGAAAACTAAAAAATCTGAAAAGTACGACAAAAATAAGACCAATTTTTTTTTTCTTTTTTGTTTGCCACAGATCATGCATTTCACATGTCTAGGCGTGAAAAAAACATAATTTGGACAATATCTGACATATTTTGAAATTTGTCAAAATCCGTCTTTTTCCTGACCCCGGACCTTATGTGAAAACTAAAAAAATCTGAAAAGTACGAAAAAAATAAGACCAATTTTTTTTTTCACTTTTTTTTGCCACAGATCATGCATTTCACATGTCTAGGCGTGAAGTAAAACATAATTTGGACAATATCTGACATATTTTGAAATTTGTCAAAATCCGTCATTTTTCCTGACCCGGACCTTATGTGAAAACTAAGAAAATCTGAAAAGTACGAAAAAAATAAGACCAATTTTTTTTTTTCACTTTTTTTTTGCCACAGATCATGCATTTCACATGTCTAGGCGTGAAATAAAACATAATTTGGACAATATCTGACATATTTTGAAATTTGTCAAAAAAATCCGTCTTTTTTCCTGACCCGGACCTTATGTGAAAACTAAGAAAATCTGAAAAAAACGACAAAAAATAAGACCAATTTTTTTTTCACTTTTTTTTGCCATAGATCATGCATTTCACATGTCTAGGCGTGAAATTAAAACATAATTTGGACAATATCTGACATATTTTGAAATTTGTCAAAATCCGTCTTTTTTCCTGACCCCGGACCTTATGTGAAAACTAAGAAAATCTGAAAAGTACGACAAAAATAAGACCAATTTTTTTTTCACTTTTGTTTGCCACAGATCATGCATTTCACATGTCTAGACGTGAAGTAAAACATAATTTGGACAATATCTGACATATTTTGAAATGTGTCAAAATCTGTTTTCCTGACCCCGGACCTTATGTGAAAACTAAGAAAATCTGAAAAAGTCACGACAAAAATAAGACCAATTTTTTTTTCACTTTTGTTTGCCACAGATCATGCATTTCACATGTCTAGGCGTGAAGTAAAACATAATTTGGACAATATCTGACATATTTTTGAAATTTGTAAAAAAAATCCGTCATTTTTCCTGACCCGGACCTTATGTGAAAACTAAAAAATCTGAAAAAAAACGAAAAAAATAAGACCAATTTTTTTTTTCATTTTTTGTTTGCCATAGATCATGCATTTCACATGTCTAGGCGTGAAGTAAAACATAATTTGGACAATATCTGACATATTTTGAAATTTGTCAAAATCTGTCATTTTTCCTGACCCGGACCTTATGTGAAAACTAAGAAAATCTGAAAAAAACGACAAAAAATAAGACCAATTTTGTTTTTCACTTTTGTTTTGCCACAGATCATGCATTTCACATGTCTAGGCGTGAAAGTAAAACATAATTTGGACAATATCTGACATATTTTGAAATGTGTCAAAATCCGTCTTTTTCCTGACCCCGGACCTTATGTGAAAACTAAGAAAATCTTGTCACGACAAAAATAAGACCAATTTTTTTTTTCACTTTTTTTTGCCACAGATCATGCATTTCACATGTCTAGGCGTGAATAAAACATAATTTGGACAATATCTGACATATTTTTGAAATTTGTAAAAATCGTCATTTTTCCTGACCCGGACCAAAAACTAAAAAATCTGAAAAGTGCGAAAAAATAAGACCAATTTTTTTTTTTTTTTGTTTTGCCACAGATCATGCATTTCACATGTCTAGGCGTGAAAAAATAATAATTTGGACAATATTGACATATTTTTGAAATTTGTCAAAATCTGTCTTTTTCCTGACCCCGGACCTTATGTGAAAACTAAGAAAATCTGAAAAGTACGACAAAAATAAGACCAATTTTTTTTTCACTTTTGTTTTGCCATAGATCATGCATTTCACATGTCTAGGCATGAAGTAAAACATAATTTGGACAATATCTGACATATTTTGAAATTTGTCAAAATCCGTCATTTTCCTGACCCCGGACCTTATGTGAAAACTAAAAAAATCTGAAAAAAGTCGACAAAAATAAGACCAATTTTTTTTTTTCACTTTTTTTTTTGCCACAGATCATGCATTTCACATGTCTAGGCGTGAAAAAAACATAATTTGGACAATATCTGACATATTTTGAAATTTGTCAAAATCCGTCTTTTTCCTGACCCCGGACCTTATGTGAAAACTAAGAAAATCTGAAAAAATCACGAAAAAAATAAGACCAATTTTTTTTCACTTTTGTTTGCCACAGATCATGCATTTCACATGTCTAGGCGTGAAGTAAAACATAATTTGGACAATATCTGACATATTTTTGAAATGTGTCAAAATCCGTCATTTTTCCTGACCCGGACCTTATGTGAAAACTAAGAAAATCTGAAAAGAATGCGACAAAAATAAGACCAATTTTGTTTTTCACTTTTGTTTTGCCACAGATCATGCATTTCACATGTCTAGGCGTGAAGTAAAACATAATTTGGACAATATCTGACATATTTTGAAATTTGTCAAAATCTGTCATTTTTTCCTGACCCGGACCTTATGTGAAAACTAAAAAAATCTGAAAAGTACGACAAAAAATAAGACCAATTTTTTTTTTCACTTTTGTTTGCCACAGATCATGCATTTCACATGTCTAGGCGTGAAGTAAAACATAATTTGGACAATATCTGACATATTTTGAAATTTGTCAAAAATCTGTCTTTTTTCCTGACCCGGACCTTATGTGAAAACTAAGAAAATCTGAAAAGTACGACAAAAAAAATAAGACCAATTTTTTTTTTCACTTTTGTTTGCCACAGATCATGCATTTCACATGTCTAGGCGTGAAAGTAAAACATAATTTGGACAATATCTGACATATTTTGAAATTTGTCAAAATCCGTCTTTTTCCTGACCCGGACCTTATGTGAAAACTAAGAAAATCTGAAAAGTACGAAAAAAATAAGACCAATTTTTTTTTTCTTTTTTTTTGCCACAGATCATGCATTTCACATGTCTAGGCGTGAAGTAAAACATAATTTGGACAATATCTGACATATTTTGAAATTTGTAAAAAATCCGTCTTTTCCTGACCCGGACCTTATGTGAAAACTAAGAAAATCTGAAAAGTAAAAAAAAATAAGACCAATTTTTTTTCACTTTTTTTTTTTGCCATAGATCATGCATTTCACATGTCTAGGCGTGAAAAAAAACATAATTTGGACAATCTGACATATTTTTGAAATTTTTCAAAATCTGTCTTTTTCCTGACCCGGACCTTATGTGAAAACTAAGAAAATCTGAAAAGTGACGAAAAAATAAGACCAATTTTTTTTTCACTTTTGTTTGCCACAGATCATGCATTTCACATGTCTAGGCGTGAAGTAAAACATAATTTGGACAATATCTGACATATTTTGAAATTTGTAAAAAAATCTGTTTTTTTCCTGACCCGGACCTTATGTGAAAACTAAGAAAATCTGAAAAGTACGAAAAAAATAAGACCAATTTTTTTTTTTCACTTTTTTTTTGCCATAGAGATCATGCATTTCACATGTCTAGGCGTGAAATAAAACATAATTTGGACAATATCTGACATATTTTGAAATTTGTCAAAATCCGTCATTTTTCCTGACCCGGACCTTATGTGAAAACTAAGAAAATCTGAAAAATGCGAAAAAATAAGACCAATTTTGTTTTCACTTTTGTTTGCCACAGATCATGCATTTCACATGTCTAGGCGTGAAGTAAAACATAATTTGGACAATATCTGACATATTTTGAAATTTGTCAAAATCCGTCTTTTTCCTGACCCCGGACCTTATGTGAAAACTAAGAAAATCTGAAAAGTCACGACAAAAAATAAGACCAATTTTGTTTTTCACTTTTGTTTGCCACAGATCATGCATTTCACATGTCTAGACGTGAAGTAAAACATAATTTGGACAATATCTGACATATTTTGAAATTTGTCAAAATCCGTCATTTTTCCTGACCCCGGACCTTATGTGAAAACTAAGAAAATCTGAAAATTTCACATGTCTAGACGTGAAGTAAAACATAATTTGGACAATATCTGACATATTTTGAAATGTGTCAAAATCCGTCATTTTCCTGACCCCGGACCTTATGTGAAAACTAAGAAAATCTGAAAAATAACGACAAAAATAAGACCAATTTTTTTTTCACTTTTTTTTTGCCACAGATCATGCATTTCACATGTCTAGGCGTGAAGTAAAACATAATTTGGACAATATCTGACATATTTTGAAATGTGTCAAAATCCGTCTTTTTCCTGACCCGGACCTTATGTGAAAACTAAGAAAATCTGAAAAGTACGACAAAAATAAGACCAATTTTTTTTTTCACTTTTTTGTTTGCCACAGATCATGCATTTCACATGTCTAGGCGTGAAAAAAAACATAATTTGGACAATATCTGACATATTTTGAAATGTGTCAAAATCCGTCATTTTTCCTGACCCGGACCTTATGTGAAAACTAAGAAAATCTGAAAAATCACGACAAAAATAAGACCAATTTTGTTTTTCACTTTTTTTTTGCCACAGATCATGCATTTCACATGTCTAGGCGTGAAGTAAAACATAATTTGGACAATATCTGACATATTTTGAAATGTGTCCAAAATCCGTCATTTTTCCTGACCCCGGACCTTATGTGAAAACTAAGAAAATCTGAAAAAAGTACGAAAAAAATAAGACCAATTTTTTTTTTCACTTTTTTTTGCCATAGATCATGCATTTCACATGTCTAGACGTGAAGTAAAACATAATTTGGACAATATCTGACATATTTTGAAATGTGTCAAAATCCGTCTTTTTTCCTGACCCCGGACCTTATGTGAAAACTAAGAAAATCTGAAAAGTACGAAAAAAATAAGACCAATTTTTTTTTCACTTTTTTTTTGCCACAGATCATGCATTTCACATGTCTAGGCGTGAAGTAAAACATAATTTGGACAATATCTGACATATTTTTGAAATGTGTCAAAATCGATCATTTTTTCCTGACCCGGACCTTATGTGAAAACTAAGAAAATCTGAAAAAAAACGACAAAAAATAAGACCAATTTTTTTTTCACTTTTGTTTGCCACAGATCATGCATTTCACATGTCTAGGCGTGAAGTAAAACATAATTTGGACAATATCTGACATATTTTGAAATGTGTCAAAATCCGTCTTTTCCTGACCCGGACCTTATGTGAAAACTAAGAAAATCTGAAAAATCGACAAAAAATAAGACCAATTTTGTTTTCACTTTTTTTTGCCACAGATCATGCATTTCACATGTCTAGACGTGAAGTAAAACATAATTTGGACAATATCTGACACATTTTGAAATTTGTCAAAATCCGTCTTTTTTCCTGACCCCGGACCTTATGTGAAAACTAAGAAAATCTGAAAAGTGCGAAAAAAATAAGACCAATTTTTTTTTCACTTTTTTTTGCCACAGATCATGCATTTCACATGTCTAGGCGTGAAAAAAAACATAATTTGGACAATATCTGACATATTTTGAAATGTGTCAAAATCCGTCTTTTTCCTGACCCGGACCTTATGTGAAAACTAAGAAAATCTGAAAAGTACGACAAAAAATAAGACCAATTTTTTTTTTCACTTTTTTTTGCCACAGATCATGCATTTCACATGTCTAGGCAATATGAAGTTTGTCAAAAAAACATAATTTGGACAATATCTGACATATTTTGAAATGTTGCAAAAAAAATTTGGACAATATCTGACCCTGACCTTATGTGAAAACTAAAAAATCTGAAAAGTAAAAAAAAAATAAGACCAATTTTTTTTTTCATTTTTTGTTTTGCCATAGATCATGCATTTCACATGTCTAGGCGTGAAAAAAACATAATTTGGACAATAATTGACATATTTTGAAATTTTTCAAAATCTGTCTTTTTCCTGACCCGGACCTTATGTGAAAACTAAGAAAATCTGAAAAAAATACGAAAAAAATAAGACCAATTTTTTTTTTTCACTTTTTTTTGCCATAGATCATGCATTTCACATGTCTAGACGTGAAATAAAAAATAATTTGGACAATATCTGACATATTTTGAAATTTGTCAAAAAAAAAAATTTTCCTGACCCCGGACCTTAAAAAAATAAAAAAATCTGAAAAGTAAAAAAAATCAGACCAATTTTTTTTTCACTTTTTTGTTTGCCATAGATAATGCATTTCACATGTCTAGGCGTGAAAAAATAATAATTTGGACAATAATTGACATATTTTGAAATTTTCAAAATCTGTCTTTTTCCTGACCCCGGACCTTATGTGAAAACTAAGAAAATCTGAAAAGTACGACAAAAAAATAAGACCAATTTTTTTTTTCACTTTTTTGTTTGCCACAGATCATGCATTTCACATGTCTAGGCGTGAAGTAAAACATAATTTGGACAATATCTGACATATTTTGAAATGTGTCAAAATCAAATTTTTTCCTGACCCCGGACCTTATGTGAAAACTAAGAAAATCTGAAAAAAGCGACAAAAATAAGACCAATTTTGTTTTTTTTTCACTTTTTGTTTGCCACAGATCATGCATTTCACATGTCTAGGCGTGAAAAAAAACATAATTTGGACAATATCTGACATATTTTTGAAATGTGTCAAAATCCGTCTTTTTCCTGACCCCGGACCTTATGTGAAAACTAAGAAAATCTGAAAAGTACGACAAAAATAAGACCAATTTTGTTTTCACTTTTTTTTTGACAGATCATGCATTTCACATGTCTAGACGTGAAGTAAAACATAATTTGGACAATATCTGACATATTTTGAAATGTGTCAAAATCCGTCATTTTCCTGACCCCGGACCTTATGTGAAAACTAAGAAAATCTGAAAAGTCCGAAAAAAATCAGACCAATTTTTTTTTCACTTTTGTTTGCCACAGATCATGCATTTCACATGTCTAGACGTGAAGTAAAACATAATTTGGACAATATCTGACATATTTTGAAATGTGTCAAAATCCGTCATTTTTCCTGACCCCGGACCTTATGTGAAAACTAAGAAAATCTGAAAAGTCACGACAAAAAATAAGACCAATTTTGTTTTCACTTTTGTTTTGCCACAGATCATGCATTTCACATGTCTAGGCGTGAAGTAAAACATAATTTGGACAATATCTGACATATTTTGAAATGTGTCAAAATTTTTTTCCTGACCCGGACCTTATGTGAAAACTAAGAAAATCTGAAAAAAATCGACAAAAATAAGACCAATTTTTTTTTCACTTTTGTTTGCCACAGATCATGCATTTCACATGTCTAGGCGTGAAATTAAAACATAATTTGGACAATATCTGACATATTTTGAAATTTGTCAAAAAAATCTTTTTTCCTGACCCTGGACCTTAAAAAAACTAAAAAAATCTGAAAAGTAAGAAAAAAAATCAGACCATTTTTTTTTTTCATTTTTTTGTTTGCCATAGTTAATGCATTTCACATGTCTAGGCGATGAAAAAAAATAATAATTTGGACAATAATTGACATATTTTGAAATTTTTCAAAATCTGTCTTTTTCCTGACCCCGGACCTTATGTGAAAACTAAGAAAATCTGAAAAGTCACTTTTTTTTGCGACAAAAAATAAGACCAATTTTTTTTTTCACTTTTTTTTTGCCATAGATCATGCATTTCACATGTCTAGACGTGAAATAAAAAATAATTTGGACAATATCTGACATATTTTGAAATTTGAAAAAAAAAAATCCGTCTTTTTCTGACCCCGGACCTTATGTGAAAACTAAAAAAATCTGAAAAGTAAAAAAAAAAATAAGACCAATTTTTTTTTTCACTTTTTGTTTGCCACAGATCATGCATTTCACATGTCTAGGCGTGAAAAAAAAACATAATTTGGACAATATTGACATATTTTGAAATTTTTCAAAATCTGTCTTTTCCTGACCCGGACCTTATGTGAAAACTAAGAAAATCTGAAAAATACGACAAAAATAAGACCAATTTTGTTTTCACTTTTTGTTTGCCACAGATCATGCATTTCACATGTCTAGACGTGAAGTAAAACATAATTTGGACAATATCTGACATATTTTGAAATTTGTCAAAATCCGTCATTTTTCCTGACCCCGGACCTTATGTGAAAACTAAGAAAATCTGAAAAATCACGATAAAAAATAAGACCAATTTTGTTTTTCACTTTTTGTTTGCCACAGATCATGCATTTCACATGTCTAGGCGTGAAGTAAAACATAATTTGGACAATATCTGACATATTTTTTTGAAATGTGTCAAAATCGTCATTTTTCCTGACCCGGACCTTATGTGAAAACTAAGAAAATCTGAAAAGTACGACAAAAAATAAGACCAATTTTTTTTTCACTTTTGTTTGCCACAGATCATGCATTTCACATGTCTAGGCGTGAAGTAAAACATAATTTGGACAATATCTGACATATTTTGAAATGTGTCAAAATCCGTCATTTTCCTGACCCGGACCTTATGTGAAAACTAAGAAAATCTGAAAGAATGCGACAAAAATAAGACCAATTTTGTTTTTCACTTTTTGTTTGCCACAGATCATGCATTTCACATGTCTAGGCGTGAAGTAAAACATAATTTGGACAATATCTGACATATTTTTGAAATGTGTCAAAATCCGTCTTTTCCTGACCCCGGACCTTATGTGAAAACTAAGAAAATCTGAAAAGTCACGACAAAAATAAGACCAATTTTGTTTTCACTTTTGTTTTGCCACAGATCATGCATTTCACATGTCTAGGCGTGAAGTAAAACATAATTTGGACAATATCTGACATATTTTTGAAATGTGTCAAAATCCGTCATTTTCCTGACCCCGGACCTTATGTGAAAACTAAGAAAATCTGAAAAAATCACGACAAAAAATAAGACCAATTTTGTTTTTCACTTTTGTTTGCCACAGATCATGCATTTCACATGTCTAGGCGTGAAGTAAAACATAATTTGGACAATATCTGACATATTTTGAAATTTGTCAAAATCCGTCATTTTTTCCTGACCCGGACCTTATGTGAAAACTAAGAAAATCTGAAAAAAATCGACAAAAAATAAGACCAATTTTTTTTTTTCTTTTTTGTTTGCCACAGATCATGCATTTCACATGTCTAGGCGTGAAGTAAAACATAATTTGGACAATATCTGACATATTTTGAAATGTCAAAATCCGTCATTTTCCTGACCCCGGACCTTATGTGAAAACTAAGAAAATCTGAAAAGTCGACAAAAAATAAGACCAATTTTGTTTTTCACTTTTTGTTTGCCACAGATCATGCATTTCACATGTCTAGGCGTGAAATAAAACATAATTTGGACAATATCTGACATATTTTGAAATGTGTCAAAATCTGTCATTTTTTTCATTTTCCTGACCCCGGACCTTATGTGAAAACTAAGAAAATCTGAAAAAATCGGACGACAAAAAATAAGACCAATTTTTTTTTTTCACTTTTTTTTGCCACAGATCATGCATTTCACATGTCTAGGCGTGAAATAAAACATAATTTGGACAATATCTGACATATTTTGAAATTTGTAAAAATCCGTCTTTTTTCCTGACCCCGGACCTTAAAAAAAACTAAAAAAATCTGAAAAAAGTAAAAAAAAAATCAGACCAATTTTTTTTTCATTTTTGTTTGCCATAGATCATGCATTTCACATGTCTAGGCGTGAAAAAAATAATAATTTGGACAATATCTGACATATTTTGAAATTTTTCAAAAATCTGTCTTTTTCCTGACCCCGGACCTTATGTGAAAACTAAGAAAAATCTGAAAAAATAAAAAAAAAAATAAGACCAATTTTTTTTTCACTTTTTTTTTTTGCCACAGATCATGCATTTCACATGTCTAGGCGTGAAGTAAAACATAATTTGGACAATATCTGACATATTTTGAAATTTGTCAAAA
>NW_025962133.1:494067-510414 GCF_017589495.1 Alosa alosa | reverse complement strand
ATTATGTTTTACTTCACGTCTAGACATGTGAAATGCATGATCTGTGTGTAGAAAAAAGTGAAAAAATTGGTCTTATTTTTTTCATTACTTTCTAGATTTTCTTAGTTTTCACATAAAGGTCGGGGTCAGAAAAAGGCGGGGATTTTGACAAATTTCAAAATCTGTCAGATATTGTCCAAATTATTTTTTATTTCATGTCTAGATATGCGAAATGCATTATCTATGGCTCCCAAAATGAAAAAAATTGGTCTATTTTTTCGAACTTTTCAGATTTTCTTAGTTTTCATTTAAAGTCGGGTCAGGAAAAAGACAGATTTTTTGAAAATTTCAAAATCTGTCAGATATTGTCAAATTATTATTTTTCACGTCTAGACATGTGAAATGCATGATCTATGGCAACAAAAATGAAATAAAAATTGGTCTGATTTTTTCTTACTTTTCAGATTTTTTTAGTTTTCACATAAGGTCAGGGTCATGAAAGACATGTTTTTGAAAATTTCAAAATCTGTCAATTATTGTCCAAATTATTATTTTTTCACATCTAAACATGTGAAATGCATGAACTATGGCAAAACAAAAAGTGAAAAAAAATTGTTTGATTTTTTCTTACTTTTCAGATTTTCTTAGTTTTCACATAAGGTCCGGGTCAGGAGGAAAAAAAGAGATTTTTGAAAAATTTCAAAAAATATGTCAATATTGTCAAATTATGTTTTTTTTTCACATCTACACATGTGAAATGCATTATCTATGGCAAACAAAAATGAAAAAAAAATTGGTCTTATTTTTTTCTTGCTTTTCAGATTTTTCTTAGTTTTCACATAAGGTCCGGGGTCAGGAAAAAAGACGGATTTTGACACATTTCAAAATATGTCAGATATTGTCCAAATTATGTTTTACTTCACGTCTAGACATGTGAAATGCATGATCTGTGGCAAACAAAAGTGAAAAAAAAATTGGTCTGATTTTTTTCGGACTTTTCAGATTTTCTTAGTTTTCACATATAAGGTCGGGGGTCAGGAAAAAAGCGGATTTTGACAAATTTCAAAATATGTCAGATATTGTCCAAATTATTTTTTAATTCATGTCTAGACATGTGAAATGCATGATCTATGGCAAAAAAAGTGAAAAAAAAAAAAAATTGGTCTTATTTTTTTGGAAAAATACTTTTTCAGATTTTCTTAGTTTTTCATTTCATAAGGTCCGGGGTCAGGAAAAAAGACAGATTTTGAAAAATTTCAAAATCTGTCAATTATTGTCCAAATTATTATTTTTCCACATCTACACATGTGAAATGCATTAACTATGGCAACAAAAATGAAACAAAATTGGTCTGATTTTTTTTTCTTACTTTTCCGATTTTTTAGTTTTAAAGCGGTCAGGATGAGAGAATTTTTTTACAAAGTTCAAAATCTGTCAATTATTGTCCAAATGATTGTTTATTTCACATCTAAACATGTGAAATGCATGAACTATGGCAAAAAAAGTGAAAAAAAAATTGGTTTGATTTTTAAAGTACTTTTCAGATTTTCTTAGTTTTCATTCAAGGTCCGGGTCATGAAAAAAGACAGATTTTTGAAAAATTTCAAAATCTGTCAATTATTGTCCAAATTATTATTTTTCACATCTACACATGTGAAATGCATTAAACTATGGCAACAAAAAAAAAAAAAAAATTGGTCAGATTTTTTTTCTTGCTTTTCAGATTTTCTTAGTTTTCACATAAGGTCCGGGGTCAGGAAAAAAAGGATTTAGACACATTTCAAAATATGTCAGATATTGTCCAAATTATGTTTTACTTCACGTCTAGACATGTGAAATGCATGATCTGTGGCAAACAAAAGTGAAAAACAAAATTGGTCTTATTTTTGTCGTACTTTTCAGATTTTCTTAGTTTTCACATAAGGTCCGGGGTCAGGAAAAAGACGGATTTTGACACATTTCAAAATATGTCAGATATTGTCCAAATTATGTTTTACTTCACGTCTAGACATGTGAAATGCATGATCTATGGCAAAAAAAGTGAAAAAAAAAATTGGTCTTATTTTTTCGTACTTTTCAGATTTTCTTAGTTTTTCACATAAGGTCGGGGTCAGGAAAAAGACGGATTTTTGACAAATTTCAAAAATATGTCAGATATTGTCCAAATTATTTTTTTAATTCGTCTAGACATGTGAAATGCATGATCTGTGGCGAGAAAAAAAGTGAAAAAAAAAATTGGTCTTATTTTTTTTTTACTTTTCAGATTTTCTTAGTTTTCACATAAGGTCGGGGTCAGGAAAAAGACAGATTTTTTTACAAATTTCAAAATCTGTCAGATATTGTCCAAATTATTTTTTTATTTCATGTCTAGATATGTGAAATGCATTAACTATGGCAACAAAGTATAACAAAAAAAAAAAATTGGTCTGATTTTTTTTCGAACTTTTCAGATTTTCTTAGTTTTTCATTTAAAGTCCGGGGTCAGGAAAAAAAGACAGATTTTTGAAAAATTTCAAAATCTGTCAATTATTGTCCAAATTATTATTTTTTTTCACATCTACACATGTGAAATGCATTAACTATGGCAACAAAAATGAAACAAAATTGGTCTGATTTTTTTTTTTCTTACTTTTCGATTTTTTAGTTTTCAGCGGTCAGGATGAGAGAATGTTTTTACAAAGTTCAAAATCTGTCAATTATTGTCCAAATGATTGTTTATTTCACATCTAAACATGTGAAATGCATGAACTATGGCAAAAAAAAAAAAAAAAAAAAATTGGTTTGATTTTTTCATTACTTTTCAGATTTTCTTAGTTTTCATTCAAGGTCGGGGTCAGGAAAAAGACAGATTTTTGAAAAATTTCAAAATCTGTCAATTATTAATCCAAATTATTATTTTTTCACATCTACATGTGAAATGCATTAAACTATGGCAACAAAAAAAAAAAAAAAATTGGTCAGATTTTTTCTTGCTTTTCAGATTTTTTTCTTAGTTTTCACATAAGGTCGGGGTCAGGAAAAAAAAGGATTTAGACACATTTCAAAATATGACAGATATTGTCCAAATTATGTTTTACTTCACGTCTAGACATGTGAAATGCATGATCTGTGGCAAACAAAAGTGAAAAACAAAATTGGTCTTATTTTTTGTCATTACTTTTCAGATTTTCTTAGTTTTCACATAAGGTCGGGGTCAGGAAAAAGGCGGATTTTGACACATTTCAAAATATGTCAGATATTGTCCAAATTATGTTTTACTTCACGTCTAGACATGTGAAATGCATGATCTGTGGCAAAAAAAGTGAAAAAAAATTGGTCTTATTTTTTTTAGTACTTTTCAGATTTTCTTAGTTTTCACATAAGGTCGGGGTCAGGAAAAAAGGATTTTGACAAATTTCAAAATATGTCAGATATTGTCCAAATTATTTTTTAATTCCGTCTAGACATGTGAAATGCATGATCTGTGGCGAAAAAAAGTGAAAAAAAAATTGGTCTTATTTTTTTTTTTACTTTTCAGATTTTCTTAGTTTTCACATAAGGTCGGGGTCAGAAAAAAAAGACAGATTTTTTACAAATTTCAAAATCTGTCAGATATTGTCCAAATTATTTTTATTTCATGTCTAGATATGCGAAATGCATTAACTATGGCAACAAAAATGAAAAAAAAAAAATTGGTCTGATTTTTTGAACTTTTTTCAGATTTTCTTAGTTTTCATTTAAAGTCGGGGTCAGGAAAAAAGACAGATTTTTGAAAAATTTCAAAATCTGTCAATTATTGTCCAAATTATTATTTTTTCACATCTACACATGTGAAATGCATTAACTATGGCAACAAAAATGAAACAAAATTGGTCTGATTTTTTTCTTACTTTTCCGATTTTTTTAGTTTTCGCGGTCAGGATGAGAGAATGTTTTTTTTACAAAGTTCAAAATCTGTCAATTATTGTCCAAATGATTGTTTATTTCACATCTAAACATGTGAAATGCATGAACTATGGCAAAAAAAGTGAAAAAAAAATTGGTTTGATTTTTTCGTACTTTTCAGATTTTCTTAGTTTTCATTCAAGGTCCGGGGTCATGAAAAAAGACAGATTTTTGAAAAATTTCAAAATCTGTCAATTATTGTCCAAATTATTATTTTTTCACATCTACACATGTGAAATGCATTAAACTATGGCAACAAAATGAAAAAAAAAAAATTGGTCAGATTTTTTTTTCTTGCTTTTCAGATTTTCTTAGTTTTCACATAAGGTCGAGGGTCAGGAAAAAAGCGATTTTTAGACACATTTCAAAATATGTCAGATATTGTCCAAATTATTTTTTTTCACGTCTAGACATGTGAAATGCATGATCTATGGCAAACAAAAGTGAAAAAAAAAATTGGTCTTATTTTTTTTACTTTTCAGATTTTCTTAGTTTTTCACATAAGGTCAGGGTCAGGAAAAAAGATTTTTTTGACAAATTTCAAAATCTGTCAGATATTGTCCAAATTATTTTTATTTCATGTCTAGATATGTGAAATGCATTAACTATGGCAACAAAAATGAAAAAAAAAAATTGGTCTGATTTTTTTCGAACTTTTCAGATTTTCTTAGTTTTCATTTAAAGTCGGGGTCAGGAAAAAAAGACAGATTTTTGAAAAATTTCAAAATCTGTCAATTATAATCCAAATTATTATTTTTCCGTCTACACATGTGAAATGCATTAACTATGGCAACAAAAATGAAACAAAATTGGTCTGATTTTTTTTTTTCTTACTTTTCCGATTTTTTAGTTTTTGGCGGTCAGGATGAGAGAATTTTTTTACAAAGTTCAAAATCTGTCAATTATTGTCCAAATGATTGTTTATTTCACATCTAAACATGTGAAATGCATGAACTATGGCAAAAAAGTGAAAAAAAAAAAATTGGTTTGATTTTTTTACTTTTCAGATTTTCTTAGTTTTTTCATTAAGGTCCGGGGTCAGGAAAAAAGACAGATTTTTTTGAAAAATTTCAAAATCTGTCAATTATTGTCCAAATTATTATTTTTTTTTCACATCTACACATGTGAAATGCATTAACTATGGCAAAAAAATGTGAAAAAAAAATTGGTCAGATTTTTTTTCTTGCTTTTCAGATTTTCTTAGTTTTCACATAAGGTCGGGGTCAGGAAAAAGACAGATTTTGACACATTTCAAAATATGTCAGATATTGTCCAAATTATGTTTTACTTCACGTCTAGACATGTGAAATGCATGATCTGTGGCAAAAAAAAGTGAAAAAAAAATTGGTCTTATTTTTTCGTTACTTTTCAGATTTTCTTAGTTTTCACATAAGGTCCGGGGTCAGGAAAAAAGACGGATTTTGACAAATTTCAAAATATGTCAGATATTGTCCAAATTATTTTTTATTTCACGTCTAGACATGTGAAATGCATTAACTATGGCAAAACAAAATGAAAAAAAAATTGGTCTTATTTTTCGTACTTTTCAGATTTTCTTAGTTTTCACATAAGGTCCGGGGTCAGGAAAAAGACAGTTTTTTGAAAATTTCAAAATATGTCAGATATTGTCCAAATTATTTTTTTTCACGTCTAGACATGTGAAATGCATGATCTATGGCAACAAAAATGAAAAAAAAAATTGGTCTGATTTTTTTCTTACTTTTCAGATTTTCTTAGTTTTCATTTAAGGTCGGGGTCAGGAAAAAGACAGATTTTTGAAAAATTTCAAAATCTGTCAATTATTGTCCAAATTATTTTTTTTTCACATCTACACATGTGAAATGCATGAACTATGGCAAAAAAAATGAAAAAAAAATTGGTCTTATTTTTTCTTACTTTTCAGATTTTCTTAGTTTTCACATAAGGTCGGGGTCAGGAAAAAGACAGATTTTTGAAAAATTTCAAAATATGTCAATTATTGTCCAAATTATTTTTTTTCACGTCTAGACATGTGAAATGCATTATCTATGGCAAACAAAAATGAAAAAAATTGGTCTGATTTTTTTTACTTTTCAGATTTTCTTAGTTTTCACATAAGGTCCGGGGTCAGGAAAATTTTTTTTTTTGACAAATTTCAAAATATGTCAGATATTGTCCAAATTATTTTTTACTTCATGTCTAGACATGTGAAATGCATGATCTGTGGCAAACAAAATGAAAAAAAAATTGGTCTTATTTTTTTCATTACTTTTCAGATTTTCTTAGTTTTCACATAAGGTCGGGGGTCAGGAAAAAGACAGATTTTTGAAAAATTTCAAAATATGTCAGATATTGTCCAAATTATTTTTTTTCACGTCTAGACATGTGAAATGCATGATCTGTGGCAAAAAAATGAAAAAAAAAATTGGTCTTATTTTTTTTCTTACTTTTCAGATTTTCTTAGTTTCACATAAGGTCGGGGTCAGGAAAATGACAGATTTTGACAAATTTCAAAATATGTCAGATATTGTCCAAATTATTTTTTATTTCACATCTAAACATGTGAAATGCATGATCTATGGCAAAAAAAGTGAAAAAAAATTGGTCTTATTTTTTTAGGACTTTTCAGATTTTCTTAGTTTTCATTAAGGTCGGGGTCAGGAAAAAAGACAGATTTTGAAAAATTTCAAAATCTGTCAATTATTGTCAAATTATTTTTTTTTCACATCTACACATGTGAAATGCATGAACTATGGCAAAAAAATGAAAAAAAAATTGGTCAGATTTTTTTTTTTCTTGCTTTTCAGATTTTCTTAGTTTTCACATAAGGTCGGGGTCAGGAAAAAAGACAGATTTAGACACATTTCAAAAATATGTCAGATATTGTCCAAATTATGTTTTACTTCACGTCTAGACATGTGAAATGCATGATCTGTGGCAAACAAAAGTGAAAAAAACAAAATTGGTCTTATTTTTGTCATTACTTTTCAGATTTTCTTAGTTTTCACATAAGGTCGGGGTCAGGAAAAAAGACGGATTTTTTGACACATTTCAAAATATGTCAGATATTGTCCAAATTATGTTTTACTTCACGTCTAGACATGTGAAATGCATGATCTGTGGCAAAAAAAAGTGAAAAAAAAAATTGGTCTTATTTTTTCATTACTTTTCAGATTTTCTTAGTTTTCACATAAGGTCGGGGTCAGGAAAAAGACGGATTTTTGACAAATTTCAAAATATGTCAGATATTGTCCAAATTATTTTTTACTTCCGTCTAGACATGTGAAATGCATGATCTGTGGCAAACAAAAGTGAAAAAAAAAATTGGTCTTATTTTTTTCATTACTTTTCAGATTTTCTTAGTTTTCACATAAGGTCGGGGTCAGGAAAAAAGACGGATTTTGACAAATTTCAAAATATGTCAGATATTGTCCAAATTATTTTTTTTTCATGTCTAGACATGTGAAATGCATGATCTATGGCAAAAAGTGAAAAAAAAATTGGTCTTTTTTTTTTCGAACTTTTCAGATTTTCTTAGTTTTCATTTAAGGTCGGGGTCAGGAAAAAGACAGATTTTTGAAAAATTTCAAAATATGTCAATTATTGTCCAAATTATTTTTTTTTCACGTCTAGACATGTGAAATGCATTATCTATGGCAACAAAAAAGAAAAAAACAAAATTGGTCTGATTTTTTTCTTACTTTTCAGATTTTTTCTTAGTTTTCACATAAGGTCCGAGGGTCAGGAAAAAAAGCGGTTTTAGACAAATTTCAAAATATGTCAGATATTGTCCAAATTATGTTTTACTTCACGTCTAGACATGTGAAATGCATGATCTATGGCAAAAAAAGTGAAAAAAAAAAAATTGGTCTTATTTTTTTCATTACTTTTCAGATTTTCTTAGTTTTCACATAAGGTCGGGGTCAGGAAAAAAGACGGATTTTGACAAATTTCAAAATATGTCAGATATTGTCCAAATTATTTTTTTTCACATCTAGACATGTGAAATGCATGATCTATGGCAAAAAAAGTGAAAAAAAAAAATTGGTCTTATTTTTTTCTTACTTTTCAGATTTTCTTAGTTTTCACATAAGGTCGGGGTCAGGAAAAAAAGACGGATTTTGACAAATTTCAAAATATGTCAGATATTGTCCAAATTATTTTTACTTCACGTCTAGACATGTGAAATGCATGATCTGTGGCAAACAAAAGTGAAAAACAAAATTGGTCTTATTTTTTTCATTACTTTTCAGATTTTCTTAGTTTTCACATAAGGTCCGGGGTCAGGAAAAAGACAGATTTTTGACAAATTTCAAAATATGTCAGATATTGTCCAAATTATGTTTTACACGTCTAGACATGTGAAATGCATGATCTGTGGCAAAAAAAAGTGAAAAAAAAATTGGTCTTATTTTTTCGTACTTTTCAGATTTTCTTAGTTTTCACATAAGGTCGGGGTCAGGAAAAAGACAGTTTTGACAAATTTCAAAATATGTCAGATATTGTCCAAATTATTTTTTACTTCACGTCTAGACATGTGAAATGCATGATCTGTGGCAAAAAAAAGTGAAAAAAAATTGGTCTTATTTTTTTTAGGTACTTTTCAGATTTTCTTAGTTTTCACATAAGGGTCGGGGTCAGGAAAAAAGACAGATTTTGACACATTTCAAAATATGTCAGATATTGTCAAATTATTTTTACTTCACGTCTAGACATGTGAAATGCATGATCTGTGGCAAAAAAAGTGAAAAAAAAAAATTGGTCTTATTTTTTTTTACTTTTCAGATTTTCTTAGTTTTCACATAAGGTCGGGGGTCAGGGAAAAAAGACGGATTTTTGACAAATTTCAAAATATGTCAGATATTGTCCAAATTATTTTTACTTCACGTCTAGACATGTGAAATGCATGATCTGTGGCAAAAAAAAGTGAAAAAAAATTGGTCTTATTTTTTTTTACTTTTCAGATTTTCTTAGTTTTCACATAAGGTCGGGGTCAGGAAAAAGACGGATTTTGACAAATTTCAAAATATGTCAGATATTGTCCAAATTATTTTTTTTCACGTCTAGACATGTGAAATGCATGATCTGTGGCAAAAAAAGTGAAAAAAAAATTGGTCTTATTTTTTTTTTACTTTTCAGATTTTCTTAGTTTTCACATAAGGTCGGGGTCAGGAAAAAGACAGATTTTTGACAAATTTCAAAATATGTCAGATATTGTCCAAATTATTTTTTTTTTCACGTCTAGACATGTGAAATGCATGATCTATGGCAAACAAAATGAAAAAAAAATTGGTCTTTTTTTTTTTTTACTTTTTCAGATTTTCTTAGTTTTCACATAAGGTCGGGGTCAGGAAAAAATTTTTTTTGACAAATTTCAAAATATGTCAGATATTGTCCAAATTATTTTTTACTTCACGTCTAGACATGTGAAATGCATGATCTGTGGCAAAAAAAAGTGAAAAAAAAAATTGGTCTTATTTTTTTTCGTACTTTTCAGATTTTCTTAGTTTTCACATAAGGTCGGGGTCAGGAAAAAAGACGGATTTTTGACAAATTTCAAAATATGTCAGATATTGTCCAAATTATGTTTTACTTCACGTCTAGACATGTGAAATGCATGATCTGTGGCAAAAAGTGAAAAAAAATTGGTCTTATTTTTTTCATTACTTTTCAGATTTTCTTAGTTTTCACATAAGGTCGGGGTCAGGAAAAAGGCGGATTTTTTGACAAATTTCAAAATATGTCAGATATTGTCCAAATTATTTTTTACTTCACGTCTAGACATGTGAAATGCATGATCTGTGGCAAACAAAAGTGAAAAAAAAAAATTGGTCTTATTTTTTTCATTACTTTTCAGATTTTCTTAGTTTTCACATAAGGTCGGGGTCAGGAAAAAAGACAGATTTTGACAAATTTCAAAATATGTCAGATATTGTCCAAATTATTTTTTTTTCCGTCTAGACATGTGAAATGCATGATCTATGGCAAAAAAAGTGAAAAAAAATTGGTCTGATTTTTTTTCTTACTTTTCAGATTTTCTTAGTTTTCACATAAGGTCCGGGGTCAGAAAAAAGACGGATTTTGACAAATTTCAAAATATGTCAGATAGTGTCCAAATTATTTTTACTTCACGTCTAGACATGTGAAATGCATGATCTGTGGCAAAAAAAAGTGAAAAAAAAATTGGTCTTATTTTTTTTCATTACTTTTCAGATTTTCTTAGTTTTCACATAAGGTCGGGGTCAGGAAAAAGACGGATTTTGACAAATTTCAAAATATGTCAGATATTGTCCAAATTATTTTTTACTTCACGTCTAGACATGTGAAATGCATGATCTGTGGCAAAAAAAGTGAAAAAAAAATTGGTCTTATTTTTTTCATTACTTTTCAGATTTTCTTAGTTTTTCACATAAGGTCGGGGTCAGGGAAAAAGACGGATTTTGACACATTTCAAAATATGTCAGATATTGTCAAATTATTTTTTACTTCACGTCTAGACATGTGAAATGCATGATCTGTGGCAAAAAAAAGTGAAAAAAAAATTGGTCTTATTTTTCATTACTTTTCAGATTTTCTTAGTTTTCACATAAGGTCGGGGTCAGGAAAAAAAACGGATTTTGACACATTTCAAAATATGTCAGATATTGTCCAAATTATTTTTTACTTCACGTCTAGACATGTGAAATGCATGATCTGTGGCAAAAAAAAGTGAAAAAAAAATTGGTCTTATTTTTTCATTACTTTTCAGATTTTCTTAGTTTTCACATAAGGTCGGGGTCAGGAAAAAGACGGATTTTGACAAATTTCAAAATATGTCAGATATTGTCCAAATTATTTTTTACTTCCGTCTAGACATGTGAAATGCATGATCTGTGGCAAAAAAAAGTGAAAAAAAAATTGGTCTTATTTTTTTTTTACTTTTCAGATTTTCTTAGTTTTTCACATAAGGTCGGGGTCAGGAAAAAGAGCGGTTTTTTGACAAATTTCAAAATATGTCAGATATTGTCCAAAATTATTTTTACTTCACGTCTAGACATGTGAAATGCATGATCTATGGCAAACAAAAAGTGAAAAAAAAATTGGTCTTATTTTTTTCATTACTTTTCAGATTTTCTTAGTTTTCACATAAGGTCGGGGTCAGGAAAAAAGACGGATTTTGACACATTTCAAAATATGTCAGATATTGTCCAAATTATTTTTACTTCACGTCTAGACATGTGAAATGCATGATCTGTGGCAAACAAAAGTGAAAAAACAAAATTGGTCTTATTTTTTCATTACTTTTCAGATTTTCTTAGTTTTCACATAAGGTCGGGGTCAGGAAAAAGGCGGTTTTTGACACATTTCAAAATATGTCAGATATTGTCCAAATTATGTTTTACTTCACGTCTAGACATGTGAAATGCATGATCTGTGGCAAAAAAAGTGAAAACAAAATTGGTCTTATTTTTTTCATTACTTTTCAGATTTTTCTTAGTTTTTCACATAAGGTCCGGGGTCAGGAAAAAAGACGGATTTTGACAAATTTCAAAATGTGTCAGATATTGTCCAAATTATTTTTTACTTCACGTCTAGACATGTGAAATGCATGATCTGTGGCAAAAAAAAGTGAAAACAAAATTGGTCTTATTTTTTCATTACTTTTCAGATTTTCTTAGTTTTTCACATAAGGTCCGGGGTCAGAAAAAAGGCGGATTTTGACAAATTTCAAAATATGTCAGATATTGTCCAAATTATTTTTTACTTCCGTCTAGACATGTGAAATGCATGATCTGTGGCAAAAAAAAGTGAAAAAAAATTGGTCTTATTTTTTTTAGGTACTTTTCAGATTTTCTTAGTTTTCACATAAGGTCGGGGTCAGGAAAAAAGCGGATTTTGACACATTTCAAAATATGTCAGATATTGTCCAAATTATGTTTTACTTCCGTCTAGACATGTGAAATCCATGATCTATGGCAAAAAAGTGAAAAACAAATTGGTCTGATTTTTTCATTACTTTTCAGATTTTTTTTAGTTTTCACATAAGGTCCGGGGTCAGGAAAAAAGACGGATTTTGACAAATTTCAAAATATGTCAGATATTGTCCAAATTATTTTTTACTTCACGTCTAGACATGTGAAATGCATGATCTGTGGCAAAAAAAAGTGAAAAACAAAATTGGTCTTATTTTTTTCATTACTTTTCAGATTTTCTTAGTTTTCACATAAGGTCGGGGTCAGGAAAAAGCGGATTTTGACACATTTCAAAATATGTCAGATATTGTCAAATTATGTTTTACTTCGCGTCTAGACATGTGAAATGCATGATCTGTGGCAAAAAAAGTGAAAACAAAATTGGTCTTATTTTTTGTCATTACTTTTCAGATTTTCTTAGTTTTCACATAAGGTCCGGGGTCAGGAAAAAAGACGGATTTTGACACATTTCAAAATATGTCAGATATTGTCCAAATTATGTTTTACTTCACGTCTAGACATGTGAAATGCATGATCTGTGAAAAAAAAGTGAAAAAAAAAATTGGTCTTATTTTTTAAGTACTTTTCAGATTTTCTTAGTTTTCACATAAGGTCGGGGTCAGGAAAAAAGACGGATTTTGACGAATTTCAAAATATGTCAGATATTGTCAAATAATTTTTACTTCACGTCTAGACATGTGAAATGCATGATAGGGGTAATAGCCACAAGTGCACGGGGTGCAGTTGGTTTTAGCCACAAATTCGTGCAGCGTTGGTGTTAGACTGGCGGCACCCCATGCGCCCCATGTTTTCTGGCGCTCGGACGCTTAATGGCGCCACCCCGTCTCGCTGTGACCTTGCGTCGCGGAGCTAGGCGGTTGGCTAGGGCCAGAATCATATACGAATCCGCCCAGTTAAGCGTGCTTCCACATGCGGGGGTCGGGATTCACATGTGAGCGCCTCCCTAGCGTGACTAGTGTCGCCCTCCTGTGGAAATCAGGCAGCTATGCCTCAGTGTTTTCACTCTCACTATCCCCTGACTATGATAGGGGTAATAGCCACAAGTGCACGGGGTGCAGTTGGTTTTGGCCACAAGTGGGTGCGGCGTTGGTGTTAGACTGGCGGCACCCCATCCGCGCCCCATGTTTTCTGGCGCTCCGGGCCTTAATGCGCCACCCGTCTCGCTGTGACCTGGCGTCGCCCGGAGATAGGCGGTTGGCTAGGGGCCAGAATCATATCACGAATCCGCGGTTAAGCGTGCTTCCACATGCGAGGGGTCGGGATTCACATGTGAGCGCCTCCCTAGCGTGACTAGTGTCGCCCTCCTGTGGAAATCAGGCAGCTATGCCTCAGTGTTTTCACTCTCACTATCCCTGACTATGATAGGGGGTAATAGCCACAAGTGCACCGGGGTGCAGTTGGTTTTTTGGCCACAAGTCGTGCAGCGTTGGTGTTAGACTGGCGGCACCCCCATGCGCCCCATGTTTTCTGACGCTCCGGACGCAATGGCGCCACCCTTCGCTGTGACCTTTGCGTCGCGGAGATAGGCGGTTGGCTAGGGCCAGAATCATATCTGAATCCGCGGTTAAGCGTGCTTCCACATGCGGGGGTCGGGATTCACATGTGGCCTCCCTAAGCGTGACTAAGTGTCGCCCTCCTGTGGAAATCAGGCAGCTATGCCTCAGTGTTTTCACTCTCACTATCCCTGACTATGATAGGGGTAATAGCCACAAGTGCACGGGGTGCAGTTGGTTTTAGCCACAAAGTCGTTGCAGCGTTGGTGTTAGACTGGCGGCACCCCCATCGCCCCCATGTTTTCTGGCGCTCGGACGCCAATGGCGCCACCCCGATCTCTCGCTGTGACCTTGCGTCGCGGAGATAGGCGGTTAGCTAGGGCCAGAATCATATCTGAATCCGCCCAGTTAAGCGTGCTTCCACACATCGCGGGGAGGGATTCACATGGCGCCTCCCCTAAGCGTGACTAGTGTAAGCCCTCCTGTGGAAATCAGGCAGCTATGCCTCAGTGTTTCACTCTCACTATCTGACTATGATAGGGGTAATAGCCACAAGTGCACGGGGTGCAGTTGGTTTTAATACAAAATTCGTGCAGCGTTGGTGTTAGACTGGCACCCCATGCGCCCCATGTTTTCTGACGCTCCGGACGCCAATAATGGCCACCCGTCTCGGGCTGTGACCTTTGCGTCAGCCGGGCTAGGGCGGTTGGTTGGGGCCAGAATCATATCACGAATCCGCAGTTAGCGTGCTTCCACATGCGGGGAGTCGGGGATTCACATGTGGCGCCTCCCTAAGCGGACTAGTGTAAGCCCTCGTGTGGAAATCAGGCGCTATGCCTCAGTGTTTCACTCTCACTATCCCTGACTATGATAGGGGTAATAGCCACAAGTGCACGGGGTGCAGTTGGTTTTAGCCACAAGTGGGTGCAACGTTGGTGTTAGACTGGCGGCACCCCTATCTCCCCATGTTTTCTGGCCAGCTCGGACGGCTAAACCACCCCGTCTGCGCTGTGACCTTTGCGTCGCCCGGAGCTAGGCCGATTTGGCTAAGGGCCAGAATCATATCTGTGAATCCGCGGTTAAGCGTGCTTCCACATGCGCGGTCGGGATTCACATGTGGCGCCTCCCTAAGCGTGACTAGTGTAAGCCCTAGTGTGGAAATCAGGCAGCTATGCCTCAGTGTTTTCACTCTCACTATCCTGACTATGATGGGGGTAATAGCCAAAGTGCGGGGGTGCAGTTGGTTTTAACCCTTAAAATTAGATGCAGCGTTGGTGTTTGACTGGCGGCACCCCATCGCCCCATGTTTTCTGGCGCTCGGGGCGCAATGGCGCCACCCGTCTGCGCTGTGACCTTCGTGCGGAGCTAGGCGGTTGGCTAGGGCCAGAATCATATACGAATCCGCAGTTAGCGTGCTTCCACATCGCGGAAGTCGGGATTCACATGTGGCCTCCTAAGCGTGACGGTATGTAGCCCTGGGTAGTGGAAATCAGGCAGCTATGCCTCAGTGTTTTACTCTCACTATCCTGACTATGATAGGGGTAATAGCCACAAGTGCACCCGAGGTGCAGTTGGTTTAACCACAAGTCGTTGCAGCGTTTGGTGTTACACTGGCGTGGCACCCCCATCGCCCCATGTTTTCTGGCTCGGACGCAATGGCCACCCGTCTCGCTGTGACTTATGCGTGTGAGCTAGAAGCGGTTGGCTAGGGCCAGAATCATATCACGAATCCGCGGTTAAGCGTGCTTCCACATGCGGTCGGGATTCATGTGGCGCCTCCTAAGCGTGACTAGTAATAGCCTTTCGTGTGGAAATCAGGCAGCTATGCCTCAGTGTTTTCACTCTCACTATCCTATGATAGGGGTAATAGCCACAAGTGCACGGGGTGCAGTTGGTTTAGCCACAAGTGGGTGCAGCGTTGGTGTTACACTGGCGGCACCCCATCGCCCCATGTTTTCTGATGCTCGGACGCAATGGCCACCCCGTCTCGCTGTGACCTTCGTCGCCGAGCTAGGCCCGGTTAGCTAGGGCCAGAATGCGTATGTGAATCCGCAGCTAAGCATTGACATGTTCATGCATCACATGACTCTTGACTTAGCGGGTTTCACTCTTGTACCAAGGTAGCGGTATGGGAGAATAGCGGTCTGTTACATTTTCCATCACATACGACTCTTGACTTAGCGGGTTTTCACTCTTGGCCTTGAGTGGCAGTATGGGAGAATAATGACAGTCTGTTACATTTTCCATCACATACGACTCTTGACTTAGCGGGTTTTTCCTCTTGGCCCCTTAGTGGCAGTATGGGAGGTGACAGTCCTGTTACATTTTCCATCACATACGACTCTTGACAGCGGAGGTTTCCTCTTGGCCTGTAGTGGCAGTATGGGAGAATGACAGTCATACATTTTCCATCACATCTGAGTCTTGAGTTAGGGTTAGGTTAGGGAACATGATATTTGGTGGAGTGGGTGACTGTGATGCACTGGCGATTGGATCCAACCACACCAACAGGAAGGGAATAGGGTGAGAAGGTCAACTGTCAAAAATAAAATAAATATGTATGTAAATAACCTAGGTTAGGGATGGGGGTTAGGTTAAAGATGAGGGGTTGGAGGATTAGGTTTAGGGATGGGGGGAGTTAGGTTAAGGGTTAGGGTTAGGGATTGGAAGTTAAGGGTGGGGTTGGAGGTTAGGTTAAGGGGTGGAGAGTTAGGTTAAGGGGTGGAGGTTAGGTTTAGGGATGGGGGTTAGGTTAAAGGGTGAGGCTGGGGTTGGGGTTAGGGTTAGGTAGGAGTGAGGTTAGGGTTAGGGTTGAGTTGAGAGACATGATGTTTGGTGGAGTGGGTGACTGTGAATGCACTGGCCGATTAGATCATACACCAACAAGGAAGGAGCAAAGGGAAGAAAGGTCAACTGTCAAAATAAAATAAAATAATAATATGTAAATAACCCTGGGTTAGGTTAAGGGGTGGAGGTTAGGGTTAGGGTTAGGGTTAGGG
>NW_025962133.1:452906-493567 GCF_017589495.1 Alosa alosa | reverse complement strand
GTCAGGAAAAAAAAAGCGGATTTTGACAAATTTCAAAATATGTCAGATATTGTCCAAATTATTTTTTACTTCCGTCTAGACATGTGAAATGCATGAAAAATGGCAAACAAGTGTGAAAAAAAAATTGGTCTTATTTTTTGTTTTTACTTTTCAGATTTTCTTAGTTTTTCACATAAGGTCGGGGGGTCAGGAAAAAAAGACGGATTTCGACAAATTTCAAAATGTGTCAGATATTGTCCAAATTATTTTTTACTTCACGTCTAGACATGTGAAATGCATGATCTGTGGCAAACAAAAGTGAAAAACAAAATTGGTCTTATTTTTTTTGGTACTTTTCAGATTTTCTTAGTTTTCACATAAGGTCGGGGTCAGGAAAAAAAAAGACAGATTTTGACAAATTTCAAAATATGTCAGATATTGTCCAAATTATTTTTAACTTCACGTCTAGACATGTGAAATGCATGATCTGTGGCAAACAAAAAGTGAAAAACAAAATTGGTCTTATTTTTTAGGACTTTTCAGATTTTCTTAGTTTTCACATAAGGTCGGGGTCAGGGAAAAAAAAAGCGGATTTTGACAAATTTCAAAATATGTCAGATATTGTCCAAATTATTTTTTAATTCCGTCTAGACATGTGAAATGCATGATCTGTGGCAAACAAAAGTGAAAAAAAAAATTGGTCTTATTTTTTTGGTACTTTTCAGATTTTCTTAGTTTTCACATAAGGTCGGGGTCAGGAAAAAAAGACAGATTTTGACAAATTTCAAAATATGTCAGATATTGTCCAAATTATTTTTTAATTCCGTCTAGACATGTGAAATGCATGATCTGTGGCAAACAAAAGTGAAAAAAAAAAAATTGGTCTTATTTTTTTTTCGTACTTTTCAGATTTTCTTATTTTTTCACATAAGGTCGGGGTCAGGAAAAAAAAGACGGATTTTGACACATTTCAAAATATGTCAGATATTGTCCAAATTATGTTTTACTTCCGTCTAGACATGTGAAATGCATGATCTGTGGCAAACAAAAAGTGAAAAACAAAATTGGTCTTATTTTTTTGTCGTACTTTTCAGATTTTCTTAGTTTTCACATAGGTCGGGGTCAGGAAAAAAAGACAGATTTTGACAAATTTCAAAATATGTCAGATATTGTCCAAATTATGTTTTACTTCACGTCTAGACATGTGAAATGCATGATCTATGGCAAAAAAAAGTGAAAAAAAAAATTGGTCTTATTTTTTTCATACTTTTTCAGATTTTCTTAGTTTTCACATAAGGTCGGGGTCAGGAAAAAAAAGGCAGTTTTTGACACATTTCAAAATATGTCAGATATTGTCCAAATTATTTTTTACTTCCGTCTAGACATGTGAAATGCATGATCTGTGGCAAAAAAAAGTGAAAAAAAAAAATTGGTCTTATTTTTTTTTCATTACTTTTCAGATTTTCTTAGTTTTCACATAAGGTCGGGGTCAGGAAAAAAAACCGGATTTTGACACATTTCAAAATATGTCAGATATTGTCCAAATTATTTTTTTACTTTCGCGTCTAGACATGTGAAATGCATGATCTGGCAAACAAAAGTGAAAAACAAATTGGTCTTATTTTTTTTTCATTACTTTTCAGATTTTTTCTTAGTTTTCACATAAGGTCGGGGTCAGGAAAAAAAGACGGATTTTGACACATTTCAAAATATGTCAGATATTGTCCAAATTATTTTTTACTTCCGCGTCTAGACATGTGAAATGCATGATCTGTGGCAAACAAAAGTGAAAAAAAAATTGGTCTTATTTTTGTCATTACTTTTCAGATTTTCTTAGTTTTCACATAAGGTCGGGGTCAGGAAAAAAAAGACGGATTTTGACACATTTCAAAATATGTCAGATATTGTCCAAATTATGTTTTACTTCCGCGTCTAGACATGTGAAATGCATGATCTGTGGCAAAAAAAGTGAAAAAAAAAATTGGTCTTATTTTTTCGTACTTTTCAGATTTTCTTAGTTTTTCACATAAGGTCGGGGTCAGGAAAAAAAAAGTCAGATTTTTTGACAAATTTCAAAATATGTCAGATATTGTCAAAATTATTTTTACTTCACGTCTAGACATGTGAAATGCATGATCTGTGGCAAACAAAAGTGAAAAAAAAATTGGTCTTATTTTTTTCTTACTTTTCAGATTTTCTTAGTTTTCACATAAGGTCGGGGTCAGGAAAAAAAGACAGATTTTGACAAATTTCAAAATATGTCAGATATTGTCCAAATTATTTTTTACTTCACGTCTAGACATGTGAAATGCATGATCTGTGGCAAACAAAAGTGAAAAACAAAATTGGTCTTATTTTTTTCGTACTTTTCAGATTTTCTTAGTTTTTTTCACATAAGGTCGGGGTCAGGAAAAAAAGACAGATTTTGACACATTTCAAAATATGTCAGATATTGTCAAATTATGTTTTACTTCACGTCTAGACATGTGAAATGCATGATCTGTGGCAAACAAAAGTGAAAAAAAAATTGGTCTTATTTTTTCGTACTTTTCAGATTTTCTTAGTTTTCACATAAGGTCGGGGTCAGGAAAAAAAAAAGACAGATTTTGACAAATTTCAAAATATGTCAGATATTGTCCAAATTATTTTTTTTACTTCACGTCTAGACATGTGAAATGCATGATCTATGGCAAAAAAAGTGAAAAAAAAAAAATTGGTCTTATTTTTTTCATTACTTTTCAGATTTTTCTTAGTTTTCACATAAGGTCGGGGTCAGGAAAAAAAGACAGATTTTGACAAATTTCAAAATATGTCAGATATTGTCCAAATTATGTTTTACTTCCGTCTAGACATGTGAAATGCATGATCTGTGGCAAAAAAAAGTGAAAAAAAAAATTGGTCTTATTTTTTGTCATTACTTTTCAGATTTTCTTAGTTTTCACATAAGGTCGGGGTCAGGAAAAAAAAAGACGGATTTTGACACATTTCAAAATATGTCAGATATTGTCCAAATTATTTTTTTACTTCCGTCTAGACATGTGAAATGCATGATCTGTGGCAAAAAAAAGTGAAAAAAAAAAATTGGTCTTATTTTTTTCGTACTTTTCAGATTTTCTTAGTTTTTCACATAAGGTCGGGGTCAGGAAAAAAAGACGGATTTTGACAAATTTCAAAATATGTCAGATATTGTCAAATTATGTTTTTTACTTCCGTCTAGACATGTGAAATGCATGATCTGTGGCAAAAAAAGTGAAAAAAAAATTGGTCTTATTTTTTCATTACTTTTCAGATTTTCTTAGTTTTTCACATAAGGTCGGGGTCAGGAAAAAAAAGACGGATTTTGACAAATTTCAAAATATGTCAGATATTGTCCAAATTATGTTTTACTTCCGTCTAGACATGTGAAATGCATGATCTGTGGCAAAAAAAAGTGAAAAAAAAAATTGGTCTTATTTTTTTTCATTACTTTTCAGATTTTCTTAGATTTTTCACATAAGGTCGGGGTCAGGAAAAAAAAAGACAGATTTTGACACATTTCAAAATATGTCAGATATTGTCCAAATTATTTTTTACTTCGCGTCTAGACATGTGAAATGCATGATCTGTGGCAAACAAAAGTGAAAAACAAAATTGGTCTTATTTTTTGTCGTACTTTTCAGATTTTCTTAGTTTTCACATAAGGTCGGGGTCAGGAAAAAAAACAGATTTTTGACACATTTCAAAATATGTCAGATATTGTCCAAATTATGTTTTACTTCGCGTCTAGACATGTGAAATGCATGATCTGTGGCAAAAAAAAGTGAAAAACAAAATTGGTCTTATTTTTTGTCGTACTTTTCAGATTTTCTTAGTTTTCACATAAGGTCGGGGTCAGGAAAAAAAAGACGGTTTTGACAAATTTCAAAATATGTCAGATATTGTCCAAATTATTTTTTACTTCCGTCTAGACATGTGAAATGCATGATCTGTGGCAAACAAAAGTGAAAAAAAAATTGGTCTTATTTTTTTTCGTACTTTTCAGATTTTCTTAGTTTTCACATAAGGTCGGGGTCAGGAAAAAAAGACAGATTTTTGACAAATTTCAAAATGTGTCAGATATTGTCCAAATTATTTTTTACTTCACGTCTAGACATGTGAAATGCATGATCTGTGGCAAACAAAAGTGAAAAACAAAATTGGTCTTATTTTTTGGGTACTTTTCAGATTTTCTTAGTTTTCACATAAGGTCGGGGTCAGGAAAAAAAAGACAGATTTTGACACATTTCAAAATATGTCAGATATTGTCCAAATTATTTTTTTACTTCCGTCTAGACATGTGAAATGCATGATCTGTGGCAAAAAAAAGTGAAAAAACAAAATTGGTCTTATTTTTTTCATTACTTTTCAGATTTTCTTAGTTTTCACATAAGGTCGGGGTCAGGAAAAAAAAGACAGATTTTGACAAATTTCAAAATATGTCAGATATTGTCCAAATTATGTTTTACTTCCGTCTAGACATGTGAAATGCATGATCTGTGGCAAACAAAAGTGAAAAAAAAAATTGGTCTTATTTTTTTTGGTACTTTTCAGATTTTCTTAGTTTTCACATAAGGTCGGGGTCAGGAAAAAAAGACGGATTTTGACAAATTTCAAAATATGTCAGATATTGTCCAAATTATTTTTTACTTCACGTCTAGACATGTGAAATGCATGATCTGTGGCAAAAAAAAGTGAAAAAAAAAATTGGTCTTTTTTTTTATTACTTTTCAGATTTTCTTAGTTTTCACATAAGGTCGGGGTCAGGAAAAAAAACACAGATTTTGACAAATTTCAAAATATGTCAGATATTGTCCAAATTATGTTTTTTTACTTCGCGTCTAGACATGTGAAATGCATGATCTATGGCAAAAAAAGTGAAAAAAAAAATTGGTCTTATTTTTTTCATTACTTTTCAGATTTTCTTAGTTTTCACATAAGGTCGGGGTCAGGAAAAAAAAGACAGATTTTGACAAATTTCAAAATATGTCAGATATTGTCCAAATTATTTTTTACTTCCGTCTAGACATTTGAAATGCATGATCTATGGCAAAAAAAAGTGAAAAAAAAAATTGGTCTTATTTTTTTATTACTTTTCAGATTTTCTTAGTTTTCACATAAGGTCGGGGTCAGGAAAAAAAAGACAGATTTTGACAAATTTCAAAATATGTCAGATATTGTCCAAATTATTTTTTTACTTCACGTCTAGACATGTGAAATGCATGATCTATGGCAAACAAAAGTGAAAAAAAAAATTGGTCTTATTTTTTTTATTACTTTTCAGATTTTCTTAGTTTTCACATAAGGTCGGGGTCAGGGAAAAAAAGACAGATTTTGACAAATTTCAAAATATGTCAGATATTGTCCAAATTATTTTTTACTTCCGCGTCTAGACATGTGAAATGCATGATCTGTGGCAAAAAAAAAGTGAAAAAAACAAAATTGGTCTTATTTTTTTCGTACTTTTCAGATTTTCTTAGTTTTCACATAAGGTCGGGGTCAGGAAAAAAAAAGACAGATTTTGACAAATTTCAAAATATGTCAGATATTGTCCAAATTATTTTTTACTTCCGTCTAGACATGTGAAATGCATGATCTATGGCAAACAAAAGTGAAAAAAAAAATTGGTCTTATTTTTTGTGGTACTTTTCAGATTTTCTTAGTTTTCACATAAGGTCCGGGGTCAGGAAAAAAGACAGATTTTGACACATTTCAAAATATGTCAGATATTGTCCAAATTATTTTTTAATTCACGTCTAGACATGTGAAATGCATGATCTGTGGCAAACAAAAGTGAAAAAAAAAATTGGTCTTATTTTTGTCGTACTTTTCAGATTTTCTTAGTTTTCACATAAGGTCCGGGGTCAGGAAAAAAAGACGGATTTTGACAAATTTCAAAATATGTCAGATATTGTCCAAATTATGTTTTACTTCGCGTCTAGACATGTGAAATGCATGATCTGTGGCAAAAAAAAGTGAAAAACAAAATTGGTCTTATTTTTTTTTCGTACTTTTCAGATTTTCTTAGTTTTCACATAAGGTCGGGGTCAGGAAAAAAAAAACGGATTTTGACACATTTCAAAATATGTCAGATATTGTCCAAATTATTTTTTAATTCCGTCTAGACATGTGAAATGCATGATCTGTGGCAAAAAAAAGTGAAAAAAAAAATTGGTCTTATTTTTTTTCGTACTTTTCAGATTTTCTTAGTTTTCACATAAGGTCGGGGTCAGGAAAAAAAAACGGATTTTGACAAATTTCAAAATATGTCAGATATTGTCCAAATTATTTTTTACTTCGCGTCTAGACATGTGAAATGCATGATCTGTGGCAAAAAAAGTGAAAAAAAAAATTGGTCTTATTTTTTTGTGGTACTTTTCAGATTTTCTTAGTTTTTCACATAAGGTCGGGGTCAGGAAAAAAAAAGACAGATTTTGACAAATTTCAAAAATATGTCAGATATTGTCCAAATTATTTTTTTTACTTCGTCTAGACATGTGAAATGCATGATCTGTGGCAAAAAAAGTGAAAAAAAAATTGGTCTTATTTTTTTCGTACTTTTCAGATTTTCTTAGTTTTCACATAAGGTCGGGGTCAGGAAAAAAAAGACAGATTTTGACACATTTCAAAATATGTCAGATATTGTCCAAATTATTTTTTACTTCGCGTCTAGACATGTGAAATGCATGATCTGTGGCAAACAAAAGTGAAAAAAAAATTGGTCTTTTTTTTTGGTACTTTTCAGATTTTCTTAGTTTTCACATAAGGTCGGGGTCAGGGAAAAAAAGACAGATTTTGACAAATTTCAAAATATGTCAGATATTGTCCAAATTATTTTTTACTTCCGTCTAGACATGTGAAATGCATGATCTGTGGCAAACAAAAGTGAAAAAAAAAATTGGTCTTATTTTTTTCGGTACTTTTCAGATTTTCTTAGTTTTTCACATAAGGTCGGGGTCAGGAAAAAAAGACAGATTTTGACAAATTTCAAAATATGTCAGATATTGTCCAAATTATTTTTTACTTCACGTCTAGACATGTGAAATGCATGATCTGTGGCAAAAAAAAAAGTGAAAAAAAAAAATTGGTCTTATTTTTTTCGTACTTTTCAGATTTTCTTAGTTTTCACATAAGGTCGGGGTCAGGAAAAAAAGACAGATTTTGACAAATTTCAAAATATGTCAGATATTGTCCAAATTATTTTTTATTTCGCGTCTAGACATGTGAAATGCATGATCTATGGCAAAAAAAAGTGAAAAAAAAAATTGGTCTTATTTTTTTTTAGGACTTTTCAGATTTTCTTAGTTTTCACATAAGGTCGGGGTCAGGAAAAAAAAAAGGCAGATTTTGACACATTTCAAAATATGTCAGATATTGTCCAAATTATTTTTTTACTTCACGTCTAGACATGTGAAATGCATGATCTGTGGCAAAAAAAAGTGAAAAAAAAATTGGTCTTATTTTTTTTCATTACTTTTCAGATTTTCTTAGTTTTCACATAAGGTCGGGGTCAGGAAAAAAAGACAGGATTTTGACACATTTCAAAATATGTCAGATATTGTCCAAATTATTTTTTACTTCCGTCTAGACATGTGAAATGCATGATCTGTGGCAAACAAAAGTGAAAAAAAAAATTGGTCTTATTTTTTGTACTTTTTCAGATTTTCTTAGTTTTCACATAAGGTCGGGGTCAGGAAAAAAAGGCAGATTTTGACACATTTCAAAATATGTCAGATATTGTCAAATTATTTTTTACTTCCGTCTAGACATGTGAAATGCATGATCTGTGGCAAAAAAAAGTGAAAAAACAAAATTGGTCTTATTTTTTTGTCGTACTTTTCAGATTTTCTTAGTTTTCACATAAGGTCGGGGTCAGGAAAAAAAGACGGATTTTGACACATTTCAAAATATGTCAGATATTGTCCAAATTATTTTTTACTTCGCGTCTAGACATGTGAAATGCATGATCTGTGGCAAAAAAAAGTGAAAAAAAAAATTGGTCTTATTTTTTTGTCGTACTTTTCAGATTTTCTTAGTTTTCACATAAGGTCGGGGTCAGGAAAAAAAAGACGGATTTTGACAAATTTCAAAATATGTCAGATATTGTCCAAATTATTTTTTTTTACTTCCGCGTCTAGACATGTGAAATGCATGATCTGTGGCAAAAAAAAGTGAAAAAAAAAATTGGTCTTATTTTTTTTCGGACTTTTCAGATTTTCTTAGTTTTTCACATAAGGTCGGGGTCAGGGAAAAAAAAGACAGATTTTGACAAATTTCAAAATATGTCAGATATTGTCCAAATTATTTTTTTACTTCACGTCTAGACATGTGAAATGCATGATCTGTGGCAAACAAAAAGAAAAAAAAAAAATTGGTCTTATTTTTTGTCGTACTTTTCAGATTTTCTTAGTTTTCACATAAGGTCGGGGTCAGGAAAAAAGACGGATTTTGACAAATTTCAAAATATGTCAGATATTGTCCAAATTATTTTTTACTTCACGTCTAGACATGTGAAATGCATGATCTGTGGCAAACAAAAGTGAAAAAAAAATTGGTCTTATTTTTTTCGTACTTTTCAGATTTTCTTAGTTTTCACATAAGGTCCGGGGTCAGAAAAAAAGACAGATTTTGACACATTTCAAAATATGTCAGATATTGTCCAAATTATGTTTTACTTCACGTCTAGACATGTGAAATGCATGATCTGTGGCAAACAAAAGTGAAAAACAAAATTGGTCTTATTTTTTCATTACTTTTCAGATTTTCTTAGTTTTCACATAAGGTCGGGGTCAGGAAAAAAAAAGACAGATTTTGACACATTTCAAAATATGTCAGATATTGTCAAAATTATTTTTTACTTCCGTCTAGACATGTGAAATGCATGATCTGTGGCAAAAAAAGTGAAAAAAAAAAATTGGTCTTATTTTTTCAGTACTTTTCAGATTTTCTTAGTTTTCACATAAGGTCGGGGTCAGGAAAAAAAAGACGGATTTTGACAAATTTCAAAATATGTCAGATATTGTCCAAATTATTTTTTACTTCCGTCTAGACATGTGAAATGCATGATCTGTGGCAAACAAAAGTGAAAAAAAAAATTGGTCTTATTTTTTTAGGTACTTTTCAGATTTTCTTAGTTTTCACATAAGGTCGGGGTCAGGAAAAAAAAGATTTTGACAAATTTCAAAATATGTCAGATATTGTCCAAATTATTTTTTACTTCCGTCTAGACATGTGAAATGCATGATCTGTGGCAAAAAAAGTGAAAAAAAAAATTGGTCTTATTTTTTCGTACTTTTCAGATTTTCTTAGTTTTCACATAAGGTCGGGGTCAGAAAAAAAAAGACAGATTTTGACACATTTCAAAATATGTCAGATATTGTCCAAATTATTTTTTACTTCCGTCTAGACATGTGAAATGCATGATCTGTGGCAAAAAAAAAGTGAAAAAAAAAAATTGGTCTTATTTTTTTGTCGTACTTTTTCAGATTTTCTTAGTTTTCACATAAGGTCGGGGTCAGGAAAAAAAAAGAGCGGATTTTGACACATTTCAAAATATGTCAGATATTGTCCAAATTATGTTTTACTTCCGCGTCTAGACATGTGAAATGCATGATCTGTGGCAAACAAAAGTGAAAAAAAAAAATTGGTCTTATTTTTTTTCGTACTTTTCAGATTTTCTTAGTTTTTCACATAAGGTCGGGGTCAGGAAAAAAAAAGCGGATTTTGACAAATTTCAAAATATGTCAGATATTGTCAAATTATGTTTTACTTCACGTCTAGACATGTGAAATGCATGATCTGTGGCAAACAAAAGTGAAAAAAAAATTGGTCTTATTTTTTTTCATTACTTTTTCAGATTTTCTTAGTTTTTCACATAAGGTCGGGGTCAGGAAAAAAAAGACAGATTTTGACACATTTCAAAATATGTCAGATATTGTCCAAATTATTTTTTACTTCCGTCTAGACATGTGAAATGCATGATCTGTGGCAAACAAAAGTGAAAAAAAAAAATTGGTCTATTTTTTTGTCGTACTTTTCAGATTTTCTTAGTTTTTCACATAAGGTCGGGGTCAGGAAAAAAAGACAGATTTTGACAAATTTCAAAATATGTCAGATATTGTCCAAATTATTTTTTACTTCACGTCTAGACATGTGAAATGCATGATCTGTGGCAAACAAAGTGAAAAAAAAAAATTGGTCTTATTTTTTTCGTACTTTTCAGATTTTCTTAGTTTTTTTCACATAAGGTCGGGGTCAGGAAAAAAAAGGCGGATTTTGACACATTTCAAAATATGTCAGATATTGTCCAAATTATTTTTTACTTCCGTCTAGACATGTGAAATGCATGATCTGTGGCAAACAAAGTGAAAAAAAAAATTGGTCTTATTTTTTTTCGGACTTTTCAGATTTTCTTAGTTTTCACATAAGGTCGGGGTCAGGAAAAAAAAGGCGGATTTTGACACATTTCAAAATATGTCAGATATTGTCCAAATTATTTTTTACTTCCGCGTCTAGACATGTGAAATGCATGATCTGTGGCAAAAAAAAGTGAAAAAAAAAAATTGGTCTTATTTTTTTGGGTACTTTTCAGATTTTCTTAGTTTTCACATAAGGTCGGGGTCAGGAAAAAAAAAGACAGATTTTGACAAATTTCAAAATATGTCAGATATTGTCCAAATTATTTTTTACTTCCGTCTAGACATGTGAAATGCATGATCTGTGGCAAAAAAAAGTGAAAAAACAAAATTGGTCTTATTTTTTCGTACTTTTCAGATTTTCTTAGTTTTCACATAAGGTCGGGGTCAGGAAAAAAAAACGGATTTTGACACATTTCAAAATATGTCAGATATTGTCCAAATTATGTTTTACTTCGCGTCTAGACATGTGAAATGCATGATCTGTGGCAAAAAAAAAGTGAAAAACAAAATTGGTCTTATTTTTTTTCGTACTTTTCAGATTTTCTTAGTTTTCACATAAGGTCGGGGTCAGGAAAAAAAGACGGATTTTGACACATTTCAAAATATGTCAGATATTGTCCAAATTATTTTTTTACTTCACGTCTAGACATGTGAAATGCATGATCTGTGGCAAAAAAAAGTGAAAAAAAAAATTGGTCTTATTTTTTTGTCGTACTTTTCAGATTTTCTTAGTTTTCACATAAGGTCGGGGTCAGAAAAAAAAAGACAGATTTTGACACATTTCAAAATATGTCAGATATTGTCCAAATTATTTTTTACTTCACGTCTAGACATGTGAAATGCATGATCTGTGGCAAAAAAAAAGTGAAAAACAAAATTGGTCTTATTTTTTTTCATTACTTTTCAGATTTTCTTAGTTTTCACATAAGGTCGGGGTCAGGAAAAAAAAGACGGATTTTGACACATTTCAAAATATGTCAGATATTGTCAAATTATTTTTTTACTTCGCGTCTAGACATGTGAAATGCATGATCTGTGGCAAAAAAAAAAAAAAAACAAAATTGGTCTTATTTTTTTTGGTACTTTTCAGATTTTCTTAGTTTTTCACATAAGGTCGGGGTCAGGAAAAAAAAGACAGATTTTGACAAATTTCAAAATATGTCAGATATTGTCCAAATTATGTTTTTTACTTCCGCGTCTAGACATGTGAAATGCATGATCTGTGGCAAACAAAAGTGAAAAAAAAAATTGGTCTTATTTTTTTTCGTACTTTTCAGATTTTCTTAGTTTTCACATAAGGTCGGGGTCAGGAAAAAAAGACAGATTTTGACAAATTTCAAAATATGTCAGATATTGTCCAAATTATTTTTTACTTCGCGTCTAGACATGTGAAATGCATGATCTGTGGCAAACAAAAGTGAAAAAAAAAAATTGGTCTTATTTTTTTTTCGTACTTTTCAGATTTTCTTAGTTTTCACATAAGGTCGGGGTCAGGAAAAAAAAAACAGATTTTGACACATTTCAAAATATGTCAGATATTGTCCAAATTATTTTTTACTTCCGTCTAGACATGTGAAATGCATGATCTGTGGCAAACAAAAGTGAAAAAAACAAAATTGGTCTTATTTTTTTAGGTACTTTTCAGATTTTCTTAGTTTTCACATAAGGTCGGGGTCAGGAAAAAAAGGCGGGATTTTGACACATTTCAAAATATGTCAGATATTGTCCAAATTATGTTTTACTTCACGTCTAGACATGTGAAATGCATGATCTGTGGCAAAAAAAAGTGAAAAAAAAAAATTGGTCTTATTTTTTTGTCGTACTTTTCAGATTTTCTTAGTTTTTCACATAAGGTCGGGGTCAGGAAAAAAAAAGGCGGATTTTGACACATTTCAAAATATGTCAGATATTGTCCAAATTATGTTTTTTAATTCCGTCTAGACATGTGAAATGCATGATCTGTGGCAAAAAAAAGTGAAAAAAAAAAATTGGTCTTATTTTTTTGTATTACTTTTCAGATTTTCTTAGTTTTCACATAAGGTCGGGGTCAGGAAAAAAAAGACAGATTTTGACAAATTTCAAAATATGTCAGATATTGTCCAAATTATTTTTTACTTCCGTCTAGACATGTGAAATGCATGATCTGTGGCAAAAAAAAGTGAAAAAAAAAAATTGGTCTATTTTTTTTCGTACTTTTCAGATTTTCTTAGTTTTCACATAAGGTCGGGGTCAGGAAAAAAAGACGGATTTTGACACATTTCAAAATATGTCAGATATTGTCCAAATTATGTTTTACTTCACGTCTAGACATGTGAAATGCATGATCTGTGGCAAACAAAAGTGAAAAACAAAATTGGTCTTTTTTTTGTCGTACTTTTCAGATTTTCTTAGTTTTCACATAAGGTCGGGGTCAGGAAAAAAGACGGATTTTGACACATTTCAAAATATGTCAGATATTGTCCAAATTATTTTTTACTTCACGTCTAGACATGTGAAATGCATGATCTGTGGCAAACAAAAGTGAAAAACAAAATTGGTCTTATTTTTTTCGTACTTTTCAGATTTTCTTAGTTTTCACATAAGGTCCGGGGTCAGGAAAAAAAAAGACAGATTTTGACACATTTCAAAATATGTCAGATATTGTCCAAATTATGTTTTACTTCGCGTCTAGACATGTGAAATGCATGATCTGTGGCAAACAAAAGTGAAAAAAAAAATTGGTCTTATTTTTTGTGGTACTTTTCAGATTTTCTTAGTTTTCACATAAGGTCGGGGTCAGGAAAAAAAAGACGGATTTCGACAAATTTCAAAATGTGTCAGATATTGTCCAAATTATTTTTTACTTCACGTCTAGACATGTGAAATGCATGATCTGTGGCAAAAAAAAGTGAAAAAAAAATTGGTCTTATTTTTTTCGTACTTTTCAGATTTTCTTAGTTTTCACATAAGGTCGGGGTCAGGAAAAAAAAAGGCGGATTTTGACACATTTCAAAATATGTCAGATATTGTCCAAATTATTTTTTACTTCACGTCTAGACATGTGAAATGCATGATCTGTGGCAAAAAAAAGTGAAAAAAAAAAAATTGGTCTTATTTTTTTCGGTACTTTTCAGATTTTCTTAGTTTTCACATAAGGTCGGGGTCAGAAAAAAAAAGACAGATTTTGACACATTTCAAAATATGTCAGATATTGTCCAAATTATGTTTTACTTCCGTCTAGACATGTGAAATGCATGATCTGTGGCAAACAAAAGTGAAAAAAAAAATTGGTCTTATTTTTTTTCATTACTTTTCAGATTTTCTTAGTTTTCACATAAGGTCGGGGTCAGGAAAAAAAAAGGCGGATTTTGACACATTTCAAAATATGTCAGATATTGTCCAAATTATTTTTTTACTTCACGTCTAGACATGTGAAATGCATGATCTGTGGCAAACAAAAGTGAAAAAAAAAAATTGGTCTTATTTTTTGTCGTACTTTTCAGATTTTCTTAGTTTTTTCACATAAGGTCGGGGTCAGGAAAAAAAGGCGGATTTTGACACATTTCAAAATATGTCAGATATTGTCCAAATTATTTTTTACTTCACGTCTAGACATGTGAAATTCATGATCTGTGGCAAACAAAAGTGAAAAAAAAAAATTGGTCTTATTTTTTTGTCGTACTTTTCAGATTTTCTTAGTTTTCACATAAGGTCGGGGTCAGGAAAAAAAACGGATTTTGACACATTTCAAAATATGTCAGATATTGTCCAAATTATTTTTTTACTTCCGTCTAGACATGTGAAATGCATGATCTGTGGCAAACAAAAGTGAAAAAACAAAATTGGTCTTATTTTTTTGTCGTACTTTTCAGATTTTCTTAGTTTTCACATAAGGTCGGGGTCAGAAAAAAAAGGCGGATTTTTGACACATTTCAAAATATGTCAGATATTGTCCAAATTATGTTTTACTTCCGTCTAGACATGTGAAATGCATGATCTGTGGCAAAAAAAAGTGAAAAAAAAAAAATTGGTCTTATTTTTTGTCATTACTTTTCAGATTTTCTTAGTTTTCACATAAGGTCGGGGTCAGGAAAAAAAAAGACAGATTTTGACACATTTCAAAATATGTCAGATATTGTCCAAATTATTTTTTACTTCACGTCTAGACATGTGAAATGCATGATCTGTGGCAAAAAAAAGTGAAAAAAAAATTGGTCTTATTTTTTTAGGTACTTTTCAGATTTTCTTAGTTTTCACATAAGGTCGGGGTCAGGAAAAAAAAGGCAGATTTTTGACAAATTTCAAAATATGTCAGATATTGTCCAAATTATTTTTTACTTCGCGTCTAGACATGTGAAATGCATGATCTGTGGCAAAAAAAAGTGAAAAAACAAAATTGGTCTTATTTTTTTTTTAAGTACTTTTCAGATTTTCTTAGTTTTCACATAAGGTCGGGGTCAGGAAAAAAAAGACAGATTTTTGACACATTTCAAAATATGTCAGATATTGTCCAAATTATTTTTTACTTCCGCGTCTAGACATGTGAAATGCATGATCTGTGGCAAACAAAAGTGAAAAAAAAATTGGTCTTATTTTTTTCGTACTTTTCAGATTTTCTTAGTTTTCACATAAGGTCCGGGGTCAGGAAAAAAGACGGATTTTGACAAATTTCAAAATATGTCAGATATTGTCCAAATTATTTTTTACTTCACGTCTAGACATGTGAAATGCATGATCTGTGGCAAACAAAAGTGAAAAAAAAAAATTGGTCTTATTTTTTTGTCATTACTTTTCAGATTTTCTTAGTTTTCACATAAGGTCGGGGTCAGGAAAAAAAAGACGGATTTTGACACATTTCAAAATATGTCAGATATTGTCCAAATTATTTTTTACTTCCGTCTAGACATGTGAAATGCATGATCTGTGGCAAAAAAAAGTGAAAAAAAAAAATTGGTCTTATTTTTTTTAGGTACTTTTCAGATTT
This sequence comes from Alosa alosa, assembly GCF_017589495.1. Classification (NCBI taxonomy): domain Eukaryota; kingdom Metazoa; phylum Chordata; class Actinopteri; order Clupeiformes; family Clupeidae; genus Alosa; species Alosa alosa. The sequence continues at coordinate 478,192 of NW_025962133.1, read as the reverse complement.
TCTTAGTTTTCACATAAGGTCGGGGGTCAGGAAAAAAAAAGACGGATTTTGACACATTTCAAAATATGTCAGATATTGTCCAAATTATTTTTTACTTCGCGTCTAGACATGTGAAATGCATGATCTGTGGCAAAAAAAGTGAAAAAAAAAATTGGTCTTATTTTTTTTTCGTACTTTTCAGATTTTCTTAGTTTTCACATAAGGTCGGGGTCAGGAAAAAAAGACGGATTTTGACACATTTCAAAATATGTCAGATATTGTCCAAATTATTTTTTTACTTCACGTCTAGACATGTGAAATGCATGATCTGTGGCAAACAAAAGTGAAAAAAAAAATTGGTCTTATTTTTTTTTGGTACTTTTCAGATTTTCTTAGTTTTCACATAAGGTCGGGGTCAGGAAAAAAAAAACGGATTTTGACACATTTCAAAATATGTCAGATATTGTCCAAATTATTTTTTTACTTCGCGTCTAGACATGTGAAATGCATGATCTGTGGCAAAAAAAAGTGAAAAAAAAAAAATTGGTCTTATTTTTTGTCGTACTTTTCAGATTTTCTTAGTTTTCACATAAGGTCGGGGTCAGGAAAAAAAAGGCGGATTTTGACACATTTCAAAATATGTCAGATATTGTCCAAATTATATTTTTTACTTCACGTCTAGACATGTGAAATGCATGATCTGTGGCAAAAAAAAGTGAAAAAAAAAAATTGGTCTTATTTTTTTTATTACTTTTCAGATTTTCTTAGTTTTCACATAAGGTCGGGGTCAGGAAAAAAAAAGACAGATTTTGACAAATTTCAAAATATGTCAGATATTGTCCAAATTATTTTTTACTTCCGTCTAGACATGTGAAATGCATGATCTGTGGCAAAAAAAAGTGAAAAAAAAAAAAATTGGTCTTATTTTTTTTCGTACTTTTCAGATTTTCTTAGTTTTCACATAAGGTCCGGGGTCAGAAAAAAAGACGGATTTTGACACATTTCAAAATATGTCAGATATTGTCCAAATTATTTTTTACTTCACGTCTAGACATGTGAAATGCATGATCTGTGGCAAAAAAAAGTGAAAAAAAAAAATTGGTCTTATTTTTTTTGGTACTTTTCAGATTTTCTTAGTTTTCACATAAGGTCGGGGTCAGGGAAAAAAAGACAGATTTTGACAAATTTCAAAATATGTCAGATATTGTCCAAATTATTTTTTTACTTCACGTCTAGACATGTGAAATGCATGATCTGTGGCAAACAAAAGTGAAAAAAACAAAATTGGTCTTATTTTTTGTGGTACTTTTCAGATTTTCTTAGTTTTTCACATAAGGTCGGGGTCAGGAAAAAAAAAGCGGATTTTGACACATTTCAAAATATGTCAGATATTGTCCAAATTATGTTTTACTTCCGTCTAGACATGTGAAATGCATGATCTGTGGCAAACAAAAGTGAAAAAAAAATTGGTCTTATTTTTTTGTGGACTTTTTCAGATTTTCTTAGTTTTCACATAAGGTCGGGGTCAGGAAAAAAAGGCAGATTTTTGACACATTTCAAAATATGTCAGATATTGTCCAAATTATTTTTTACTTCACGTCTAGACATGTGAAATGCATGATCTGTGGCAAACAAAAGTGAAAAAAACAAAATTGGTCTTATTTTTTTGTGCATTACTTTTCAGATTTTCTTAGTTTTCACATAAGGTCGGGGTCAGGAAAAAAAAGGCAGATTTTGACACATTTCAAAATATGTCAGATATTGTCCAAATTATGTTTTTTACTTCCGCGTCTAGACATGTGAAATGCATGATCTGTGGCAAAAAAAAAGTGAAAAAAAAAAATTGGTCTTATTTTTTGTCGTACTTTTCAGATTTTCTTAGTTTTCACATAAGGTCGGGGTCAGGAAAAAAAAACAGTTTTGACACATTTCAAAATATGTCAGATATTGTCCAAATTATTTTTTACTTCCGTCTAGACATGTGAAATGCATGATCTGTGGCAAACAAAAGTGAAAAAAAAAATTGGTCTTATTTTTTTCGTACTTTTCAGATTTTCTTAGTTTTCACATAAGGTCGGGGTCAGGAAAAAAAAACGGATTTTTGACACATTTCAAAATATGTCAGATATTGTCCAAATTATTTTTTACTTCCGTCTAGACATGTGAAATGCATGATCTGTGGCAAAAAAAAGTGAAAAAAAAAATTGGTCTTATTTTTTTGTCGTACTTTTCAGATTTTCTTAGTTTTCACATAAGGTCGGGGTCAGGGAAAAAAAAGACAGATTTTGACACATTTCAAAATATGTCAGATATTGTCCAAATTATGTTTTACTTCCGTCTAGACATGTGAAATGCATGATCTGTGGCAAAAAAAAGTGAAAAAAAAAATTGGTCTTATTTTTTTTTCGTACTTTTCAGATTTTCTTAGTTTTCACATAAGGTCGGGGTCAGGAAAAAAAAAACGGATTTTGACACATTTCAAAATATGTCAGATATTGTCCAAATTATGTTTTACTTCACGTCTAGACATGTGAAATGCATGATCTGTGGCAAAAAAAGTGAAAAAAAAAATTGGTCTTATTTTTTTTAGTACTTTTCAGATTTTCTTAGTTTTCACATAAGGTCGGGGTCAGGAAAAAAAAGACGGATTTTGACACATTTCAAAATATGTCAGATATTGTCCAAATTATGTTTTACTTCACGTCTAGACATGTGAAATGCATGATCTGTGGCAAACAAAGTGAAAAAAAAAAATTGGTCTTATTTTTTTGTCGTACTTTTCAGATTTTCTTAGTTTTCACATAAGGTCGGGGTCAGGAAAAAAAAGACAGATTTTGACACATTTCAAAATATGTCAGATATTGTCCAAATTATTTTTTTACTTCACGTCTAGACATGTGAAATGCATGATCTGTGGCAAACAAAAGTGAAAAAACAAAATTGGTCTTATTTTTTTGTCGTACTTTTCAGATTTTCTTAGTTTTCACATAAGGTCGGGGTCAGGAAAAAAAAGGCGGATTTTGACACATTTCAAAATATGTCAGATATTGTCCAAAATTATTTTTTACTTCGCGTCTAGACATGTGAAATGCATGATCTGTGGCAAAAAAAAGTGAAAAAAAAATTGGTCTTATTTTTGTCGTACTTTTCAGATTTTCTTAGTTTTCACATAAGGTCGGGGTCAGGAAAAAAAGACGGATTTTGACACATTTCAAAATATGTCAGATATTGTCAAATTATTTTTTACTTCACGTCTAGACATGTGAAATGCATGATCTGTGGCAAAAAAAAAAGTGAAAAAAAAAATTGGTCTTATTTTTTTTTGTCGTACTTTTCAGATTTTCTTAGTTTTCACATAAGGTCGGGGTCAGGAAAAAAAAGACAGATTTTTGACACATTTCAAAATATGTCAGATATTGTCCAAATTATTTTTTACTTCCGTCTAGACATGTGAAATGCATGATCTGTGGCAAAAAAAAGTGAAAAAAAAAAATTGGTCTTATTTTTTTGTCGTACTTTTCAGATTTTCTTAGTTTTCACATAAGGTCGGGGTCAGGAAAAAAAGGCGGATTTTTGACACATTTCAAAATATGTCAGATATTGTCCAAATTATGTTTTACTTCACGTCTAGACATGTGAAATGCATGATCTGTGGCAAAAAAAGTGAAAAAAAAAAATTGGTCTTATTTTTTCGTACTTTTCAGATTTTCTTAGTTTTTTCACATAAGGTCGGGGTCAGGGAAAAAAAAGGCGGATTTTGACACATTTCAAAATATGTCAGATATTGTCAAATTATTTTTTACTTCACGTCTAGACATGTGAAATGCATGATCTGTGGCAAAAAAAAGTGAAAAACAAAATTGGTCTTATTTTTGTCGTACTTTTCAGATTTTCTTAGTTTTCACATAAGGTCCGGGGTCAGGAAAAAAGACGGATTTTGACACATTTCAAAATATGTCAGATATTGTCCAAATTATTTTTTACTTCACGTCTAGACATGTGAAATGCATGATCTGTGGCAAACAAAAGTGAAAAAACAAAATTGGTCTTATTTTTTGTCGTACTTTTCAGATTTTCTTAGTTTTCACATAAGGTCCGGGGTCAGGAAAAAAAAGCCGGATTTTGACACATTTCAAAATATGTCAGATATTGTCCAAATTATTTTTTACTTCGCGTCTAGACATGTGAAATGCATGATCTGTGGCAAAAAAAAGTGAAAAAAAAATTGGTCTTATTTTTTTTGTCATTACTTTTCAGATTTTCTTAGTTTTCACATAAGGTCGGGGTCAGGAAAAAAAGACGGATTTTTGACACATTTCAAAATATGTCAGATATTGTCCAAATTATGTTTTACTTCACGTCTAGACATGTGAAATGCATGATCTGTGGCAAAAAAAAGTGAAAAAAACAAAATTGGTCTTATTTTTTTCGTACTTTTCAGATTTTCTTAGTTTTCACATAAGGTCGGGGTCAGGAAAAAAAAGACGGATTTTGACACATTTCAAAATATGTCAGATATTGTCCAAATTATGTTTTACTTCGCGTCTAGACATGTGAAATGCATGATCTGTGGCAAACAAAAGTGAAAAAAAAAATTGGTCTTATTTTTTTGTCATTACTTTTCAGATTTTCTTATTTTTCACATAAGGTCGGGGTCAGAAAAAAAAGGCGGATTTTGACACATTTCAAAATATGTCAGATATTATTCCAAATTATGTTTTACTTCACGTCTAGACATGTGAAATGCATGATCTGTGGCAAAAAAAAGTGAAAAAAACAAAATTGGTCTTATTTTTTGTGGTACTTTTTCAGATTTTCTTAGTTTTCACATAAGGTCGGGGTCAGGAAAAAAAGACGGATTTTGACACATTTCAAAAAATATGTCAGATATTGTCCAAATTATGTTTCACTTCACGTCTAGACATGTGAAATGCATGATCTGTGGCAAAAAAAAGTGAAAAAACAAAATTGGTCTTATTTTTGTCGTACTTTTCAGATTTTCTTAGTTTTCACATAAGGTCGGGGTCAGGAAAAAAAAGGCGGATTTTGACACATTTCAAAATATGTCAGATATTGTCCAAATTATGTTTTTACTTCACGTCTAGACATGTGAAATGCATGATCTGTGGCAAAAAAAGTGAAAAACAAAATTGGTCTTATTTTTTTCCTTACTTTTCAGATTTTCTTAGTTTTTCACATAAGGTCGGGGTCAGGAAAAAAAGGCGGATTTTGACACATTTCAAAATATGTCAGATATTGTCAAATTATGTTTTACTTCACGTCTAGACATGTGAAATGCATGATCTGTGGCAAACAAAAGTGAAAAAAAAAAATTGGTCTTATTTTTTTGTCGTACTTTTCAGATTTTCTTAGTTTTCACATAAGGTCGGGGTCAGGAAAAAAAAGACGGATTTTGACACATTTCAAAATATGTCAGATATTGTCCAAATTATGTTTTTTTACTTCACGTCTAGACATGTGAAATGCATGATCTGTGGCAAACAAAAGTGAAAAACAAAATTGGTCTTATTTTTTGTCATTACTTTTCAGATTTTCTTAGTTTTTCACATAAGGTCGGGGTCAGGAAAAAAAGGCGGATTTTGACACATTTCAAAATATGTCAGATATTGTCCAAATTATGTTTTACTTCACGTCTAGACATGTGAAATGCATGATCTGTGGCAAAAAAAAGTGAAAAACAAAATTGGTCTTATTTTTTTGTCGTACTTTTCAGATTTTCTTAGTTTTCACATAAGGTCGGGGTCAGGAAAAAAAAACGGATTTTGACACATTTCAAAATATGTCAGATATTGTCCCAAATTATGTTTTACTTCACGTCTAGACATGTGAAATGCATGATCTGTGGCAAACAAAAGTGAAAAAAAAAATTGGTCTTATTTTTTTTTTTTTGTGGTACTTTTCAGATTTTCTTAGTTTTCACATAAGGTCGGGGTCAGGAAAAAAAAAAGACGGATTTTGACACATTTCAAAATATGTCAGATATTGTCCAAATTATATTTTTACTTCGCGTCTAGACATGTGAAATGCATGATCTGTGGCAAAAAAAAGTGAAAAAACAAAATTGGTCTTATTTTTTTGTCATTACTTTTCAGATTTTCTTAGTTTTCACATAAGGTCGGGGTCAGGAAAAAAAAAGCGGATTTTGACACATTTCAAAATATGTCAGATATTGTCCAAATTATTTTTTTACTTCCGTCTAGACATGTGAAATGCATGATCTGTGGCAAACAAAAGTGAAAAACAAAATTGGTCTTATTTTTTTGTCATTACTTTTCAGATTTTCTTAGTTTTTCACATAAGGTCGGGGTCAGGAAAAAAAAGCGGATTTTTGACACATTTCAAAATATGTCAGATATTGTCCAAATTATGTTTTTACTTCACGTCTAGACATGTGAAATGCATGATCTGTGGCAAAAAAAAGTGAAAAACAAAATTGGTCTTATTTTTTTCAGTACTTTTCAGATTTTCTTAGTTTTCACATAAGGTCGGGGTCAGGAAAAAAAAAGACGGATTTTGACACATTTCAAAATATGTCAGATATTGTCCAAATTATGTTTTTACTTCGCGTCTAGACATGTGAAATGCATGATCTGTGGCAAACAAAAGTGAAAAAACAAAATTGGTCTTATTTTTTTTTTCGTACTTTTCAGATTTTCTTAGTTTTCACATAAGGTCGGGGGGTCAGGAAAAAAAGGCGGATTTTGACACATTTCAAAATATGTCAGATATTGTCCAATTATGTTTTACTTCCGTCTAGACATGTGAAATGCATGATCTGTGGCAAACAAAAGTGAAAAAACAAAATTGGTCTTATTTTTTTGTCGTACTTTTCAGATTTTCTTAGTTTTCACATAAGGTCGGGGTCAGGAAAAAAAGACGGATTTTGACACATTTCAAAATATGTCAGATATTGTCCAAATTATGTTTTACTTCACGTCTAGACATGTGAAATGCATGATCTGTGGCAAACAAAAGTGAAAAAAAAAATTGGTCTTATTTTTGGGTACTTTTCAGATTTTCTTAGTTTTCACATAAGGTCGGGGTCAGGAAAAAAAAAGACGGATTTTGACACATTTCAAAAATATGTCAGATATTGTCCAAATTATTTTTTTACTTCACGTCTAGACATGTGAAATGCATGATCTGTGGCAAAAAAAGTGAAAAAAACAAAATTGGTCTTATTTTTGTCGTACTTTTCAGATTTTCTTAGTTTTCACATAAGGTCCGGGGTCAGGAAAAAAGACGGATTTTGACACATTTCAAAATATGTCAGATATTGTCCAAATTATTTTTTACTTCACGTCTAGACATGTGAAATGCATGATCTGTGGCAAACAAAAGTGAAAAAAACAAAATTGGTCTTATTTTTTTTGGTACTTTTTCAGATTTTCTTAGTTTTCACATAAGGTCGGGGTCAGGAAAAAAAAGGCGGATTTTGACACATTTCAAAATATGTCAGATATTGTCCAAATTATGTTTTACTTCGCGTCTAGACATGTGAAATGCATGATCTGTGGCAAACAAAAGTGAAAAACAAAATTGGTCTTATTTTTGTCATTACTTTTCAGATTTTCTTAGTTTTTCACATAAGGTCGGGGTCAGGAAAAAAAGGCGGATTTTGACACATTTCAAAATATGTCAGATATTGTCCAAATTATGTTTTACTTCCGTCTAGACATGTGAAATGCATGATCTGTGGCAAACAAAAGTGAAAAAAAAATTGGTCTTATTTTTTGTCGTACTTTTCAGATTTTCTTAGTTTTCACATAAGGTCGGGGTCAGGAAAAAAAAAGGCGGTTTTGACACATTTCAAAATATGTCAGATATTGTCAAATTATGTTTTACTTCCGTCTAGACATGTGAAATGCATGATCTGTGGCAAAAAAAGTGAAAAAAAAAATTGGTCTTATTTTTGTTATTACTTTTCAGATTTTCTTAGTTTTTTCACATAAGGTCGGGGTCAGGAAAAAAAAGACGGATTTTGACACATTTCAAAATATGTCAGATATTGTCCAAATTATGTTTTACTTTCGTCTAGACATGTGAAATGCATGATCTGTGGCAAACAAAAGTGAAAAAACAAATTGGTCTTATTTTTTGTCGTACTTTTCAGATTTTCTTAGTTTTCACATAAGGTCGGGGTCAGGAAAAAAAAAGGCGGATTTTGACACATTTCAAAATATGTCAGATATTGTCCAATTATGTTTTACTTCCACGTCTAGACATGTGAAATGTGAAAAACAAAAAAAAAAAAATTGGTCTTATTTTTTGTCATTACTTTTCAGATTTTCTTAGTTTTCACATAAGGTCGGGGTCAGGAAAAAAAAAGGGGATTTTGACACATTTCAAAATATGTCAGATATTGTCCAAATTATGTTTTACTTCACGTCTAGACATGTGAAATGCATGATCTGTGGCAAACAAAAGTGAAAAAACAAAATTGGTCTTATTTTTTTTCGTACTTTTCAGATTTTCTTAGTTTTCACATAAGGTCGGGGTCAGGAAAAAAAAAGACGGATTTTGACACATTTCAAAATATGTCAGATATTGTCCAAATTATTTTTTTACTTCACGTCTAGACATGTGAAATGCATGATCTGTGGCAAACAAAAGTGAAAAAACAAAATTGGTCTTATTTTTTGTGGTACTTTTCAGATTTTCTTAGTTTTCACATAAGGTCGGGGTCAGGAAAAAAAAGGCGGATTTTGACACATTTCAAAATATGTCAGATATTGTCAAATTATGTTTTTTACTTCACGTCTAGACATGTGAAATGCATGATCTGTGGCAAACAAAAGAAAAAAAAAAATTGGTCTTATTTTTTTTTTACTTTTCAGATTTTCTTAGTTTTCACATAAGGTCCGGGGTCAGAAAAAAAGACGGATTTTGACAAATTTCAAAATATGTCAGATATTGTCCAAATTATGTTTTACTTCACGTCTAGACATGTGAAATGCATGATCTGTGGCAAAAAAAAAGTGAAAAACAAAATTGGTCTTATTTTTTTTCGTACTTTTCAGATTTTTCTTAGTTTTCACATAAGGTCGGGGTCAGGAAAAAAAAAGGCGGATTTTGACACATTTCAAAATATGTCAGATATTGTCCAAATTATGTTTTACTTCACGTCTAGACATGTGAAATGCATGATCTGTGGCAAACAAAAGTGAAAAAACAAAATTGGTCTTATTTTTTTTCATTACTTTTCAGATTTTTTCTTAGTTTTCACATAAGGTCGGGGTCAGGAAAAAAAAGACCGGATTTTGACACATTTCAAAATATGTCAGATATTGTCCAAATTATTTTTTACTTCGCGTCTAGACATGTGAAATGCATGATCTGTGGCAAAAAAAAAGTGAAAAACAAAATTGGTCTTATTTTTTTTTCGTACTTTTCAGATTTTCTTAGTTTTCACATAAGGTCGGGGTCAGGAAAAAAAGACAGATTTTGACAAATTTCAAATATATGTCAGATATTGTCCAAATTATTGTTTTACTTCACGTCTAGACATGTGAAATGCATGATCTGTGGCAAAAAAAAGTGAAAAAAAAATTGGTCTTATTTTTTTTCTTACTTTTCAGATTTTCTTAGTTTTCACATAAGGTCGGGGTCAGGAAAAAAAGGCGGGATTTTGACACATTTCAAAATATGTCAGATATTGTCCAAATTATGTTTTACTTCGCGTCTAGACATGTGAAATGCATGATCTGTGGCAAACAAAAGTGAAAAAAAAAAATTGGTCTTATTTTTTTTCGTACTTTTCAGATTTTCTTAGTTTTCACATAAGGTCGGGGTCAGGAAAAAAAAAGCCAGATTTTGACACATTTCAAAATATGTCAGATATTGTCCAAATTATTTTTTACTTCCGCGTCTAGACATGTGAAATGCATGATCTGTGGCAAACAAAGTGAAAAAACAAAATTGGTCTTATTTTTTTTGTCGTACTTTTCAGATTTTCTTAGTTTTCACATAAGGTCGGGGTCAGGAAAAAAAGCGGATTTTGACACATTTCAAAATATGTCAGATATTGTCCAAATTATGTTTTACTTTCACGTCTAGACATGTGAAATGCATGATCTGTGGCAAACAAAAGTGAAAAAAAAAATTGGTCTTATTTTTTGTCGTACTTTTCAGATTTTCTTAGTTTTTTCACATAAGGTCGGGGTCAGGAAAAAAAAACAGATTTTTGACACATTTCAAAATATGTCAGATATTGTCCAAATTATGTTTTTACTTCGCGTCTAGACATGTGAAATGCATGATCTGTGGCAAACAAAAGTGAAAAAAAAAATTGGTCTTATTTTTTGTCGTACTTTTTCAGATTTTCTTAGTTTTCACATAAGGTCGGGGTCAGGGAAAAAAAAGACGGATTTTGACACATTTCAAAATATGTCAGATATTGTCCAAATTATGTTTTACTTCACGTCTAGACATGTGAAATGCATGATCTGTGGCAAAAAAAAGTGAAAAAACAAAATTGGTCTTATTTTTTTGTCGTACTTTTCAGATTTTCTTAGTTTTCACATAAGGTCGGGGTCAGGAAAAAAAGATTTTTTTTGACACATTTCAAAATATGTCAGATATTGTCCAAATTATGTTTTACTTCACGTCTAGACATGTGAAATGCATGATCTGTGGCAAACAAAAGTGAAAAAAAAAATTGGTCTTATTTTTGTCGTACTTTTCAGATTTTCTTAGTTTTCACATAAGTTCGGGGTCAAGGAAAAAAAACGGATTTTGACACATTTCAAAATATGTCAGATATTGTCCAAATTATGTTTTACTTCACGTCTAGACATGTGAAATGCATGATCTGTGGCAAACAAAAAGTGAAAAACAAAATTGGTCTTATTTTTTTGTCGTACTTTTCAGATTTTCTTAGTTTTCACATAAGGTCGGGGTCAGGAAAAAAAACGGATTTTGACACATTTCAAAATATGTCAGATATTGTCAAATTATGTTTTTTTACTTCACGTCTAGACATGTGAAATGCATGATCTGTGGCAAACAAAAGTGAAAAACAAAATTGGTCTTATTTTTTGTCGTACTTTTCAGATTTTCTTAGTTTTCACATAAGGTCGGGGTCAGGAAAAAAAAGCGGATTTTTGACACATTTCAAAATATGTCAGATATTGTCCAAATTATGTTTTACTTCACGTCTAGACATGTGAAATGCATGATCTGTGGCAAACAAAAGTGAAAAAAAAAAATTGGTCTTATTTTTTGTCTTACTTTTCAGATTTTCTTAGTTTTCACATAAGGTCGGGGTCAGGAAAAAAAAACGGATTTTGACACATTTCAAAATATGTCAGATATTGTCAAATTATTTTTTACTTCACGTCTAGACATGTGAAATGCATGATCTGTGGCAAACAAAAGTGAAAAAAAAATTGGTCTTATTTTTTTTCGTACTTTTCAGATTTTCTTAGTTTTCACATAAGGTCGGGGTCAGGAAAAAAAAAGACGGATTTTGACACATTTCAAAATATGTCAGATATTGTCAAATTATGTTTTACTTCACGTCTAGACATGTGAAATGCATGATCTGTGGCAAAACAAAAGTGAAAAACAAAATTGGTCTTATTTTTGTGCGTACTTTTCAGATTTTCTTAGTTTTCACATAAGGTCGGGGTCAGGAAAAAAAGGCGGATTTTGACACATTTCAAAATATGTCAGATATTGTCCAAATTATTTTTTACTTCACGTCTAGACATGTGAAATGCATGATCTGTGGCAAACAAAAGTGAAAAAAAAAAATTGGTCTTATTTTTTTTTCCTTACTTTTCAGATTTTTCTTAGTTTTTCACATAAGGTCGGGGTCAGGAAAAAAGTTTTTTTTTGACACATTTCAAAATATGTCAGATATTGTCCAAATTATTTTTTACTTCACGTCTAGACATGTGAAATGCATGATCTGTGGCAAACAAGTGTGAAAAACAAAATTGGTCTTTTTTTTCGTACTTTTCAGATTTTCTTAGTTTTCACATAAGGTCGGGGTCAGGGAAAAAAAAACAGATTTTGACACATTTCAAAATATGTCAGATATTGTCCAAATTATGTTTTACTTCCGTCTAGACATGTGAAATGCATGATCTGTGGCAAAAAAAAGTGAAAAAAAAAAATTGGTCTTATTTTTTTTTCGGTACTTTTCAGATTTTCTTAGTTTTTCACATAAGGTCGGGGTCAGGAAAAAAAAAAAAGCGGATTTTGACACATTTCAAAATATGTCAGATATTGTCCAAATTATGTTTTACTTCCGTCTAGACATGTGAAATGCATGATCTGTGGCAAACAAAGTGAAAAACAAAATTGGTCTTATTTTTTTTCGTACTTTTCAGATTTTCTTAGTTTTCACATAAGGTCGGGGTCAGGAAAAAAAGACAGATTTTGACACATTTCAAAATATGTCAGATATTGTCCAAATTATATTTTTTACTTCACGTCTAGACATGTGAAATGCATGATCTGTGGCAAACAAAAGAAAAAAACAAAATTGGTCTTATTTTTTTTCGTACTTTTCAGATTTTCTTAGTTTTCACATAAGGTCGGGGTCAGGAAAAAAAAAACGGATTTTGACACATTTCAAAATATGTCAGATATTGTCCAAATTATGTTTTACTTCACGTCTAGACATGTGAAATGCATGATCTGTGGCAAACAAAAGTGAAAAACAAAATTGGTCTTATTTTTGTCGTACTTTTCAGATTTTCTTAGTTTTCACATAAGGTCGGGGTCAGGAAAAAAAGACAGATTTTTGACACATTTCAAAATATGTCAGATATTGTCCAAATTATGTTTTACTTCCGTCTAGACATGTGAAATGCATGATCTGTGGCAAACAAAAGTGAAAAAAAAAAAATTGGTCTTATTTTTGTCATTACTTTTCAGATTTTCTTTTTTTCACATAAGGTCGGGGTCAGGAAAAAAAGACGGATTTTGACACATTTCAAAATATGTCAGATATTGTCCAAATTATGTTTTTTACTTCCGTCTAGACATGTGAAATGCATGATCTGTGGCAAACAAAAGTGAAAAAAAAAATTGGTCTTATTTTTTTCGTACTTTTCAGATTTTCTTAGTTTTCACATAAGGTCGGGGTCAGGAAAAAAAAGACAGATTTTGACACATTTCAAAAATATGTCAGATATTGTCCAAATTATGTTTTACTTCACGTCTAGACATGTGAAATGCATGATCTGTGGCAAACAAAAAAAAAAAAACAAAATTGGTCTTATTTTTTCCTTTACTTTTCAGATTTTCTTAGTTTTTCACATAAGGTCGGGGTCAGGAAAAAAAAAGCCGGATTTTGACACATTTCAAAATATGTCAGATATTGTCCAAATTATTTTTTACTTCACGTCTAGACATGTGAAATGCATGATCTGTGGCAAAAAAAAGTGAAAAAACAAAAATTGGTCTTATTTTTTGTCGTACTTTTCAGATTTTCTTAGTTTTCACATAAGGTCGGGGTCAGGAAAAAAAGACGGATTTTGACACATTTCAAAATATGTCAGATATTGTCCAAATTATTTTTACTTCCGTCTAGACATGTGAAATGCATGATCTGTGGCAAAACAAAAGTGAAAAAAAAAAATTGGTCTTATTTTTTGTCATTACTTTTCAGATTTTCTTAGTTTTCACATAAGGTCGGGGTCGGGAAAAAAAGACGGATTTTGACACATTTCAAAATATGTCAGATATTGTCCAAATTATTTTTTACTTCACGTCTAGACATGTGAAATGCATGATCTGTGGCAAACAAAAGTGAAAAAAAAAAATTGGTCTTATTTTTTTGTAATTACTTTTCAGATTTTCTTAGTTTTCACATAAGGTCGGGGTCAGGAAAAAAAAAGGCGGATTTTGTCAAATTTCAAAATGTGTCAGATATTGTCCAAATTATGTTTTACTTCACGTCTAGACATGTGAAATGCATGATCTGTGGCAAACAAAAGTGAAAAAACAAAATTGGTCTTATTTTTTGTCATTACTTTTTCAGATTTTCTTAGTTTTTCACATAAGGTCGGGGTCAGGAAAAAAGACGGATTTTGACACATTTCAAAATATGTCAGATATTATCAAATTATTTTTACTTCACGTCTAGACATGTGAAATGCATGATCTGTGGCAAAAAAAAAAGTGAAAAACAAAATTGGTCTTATTTTTGTCGTACTTTTCAGATTTTCTTAGTTTTCACATAAGGTCGGGGGTCAGGAAAAAAAGGCATTTTTTTGACACATTTCAAAATATGTCAGATATTGTCCAAATTATGTTTTACTTCGTCTAGACATGTGAAATGCATGATCTGTGGCAAACAAAAGTGAAAAAAAAAAATTGGTCTTATTTTTTTCGTACTTTTCAGATTTTCTTAGTTTTCACATAAGGTCGGGGTCAGGAAAAAAAAACGGATTTTGACACATTTCAAAATATGTCAGATATTGTCCAAATTATGTTTTACTTCACGTCTAGACATGTGAAATGCATGATCTGTGGCAAACAAAAGTGAAAAACAAAATTGGTCTTATTTTTTGTCGTACTTTTTCAGATTTTCTTAGTTTTCACATAAGGTCGGGGTCAGGAAAAAAAAGGCGGATTTTGACACATTTCAAAATATGTCAGATATTGTCCAAATTATGTTTTACTTCACGTCTAGACATGTGAAATGCATGATCTGTGGCAAACAAAAGTGAAAAAAAAAAATTGGTCTTATTTTTGTCGTACTTTTCAGATTTTCTTAGTTTTCACATAAGGTCGGGGTCAGGAAAAAAAAAGACGGATTTTGACACATTTCAAAATATGTCAGATATTATTGTCCAAATTATGTTTTACTTCCGTCTAGACATGTGAAATGCATGATCTGTGGCAAACAAAAGTGAAAAAAAAAATTGGTCTTATTTTTTTTCGTACTTTTCAGATTTTCTTAGTTTTCACATAAGGTCCGGGGTCAGGAAAAAAGACGGATTTTGACACATTTCAAAATATGTCAGATATTGTCCAAATTATGTTTTACTTCACGTCTAGACATGTGAAATGCATGATCTGTGGCAAAAAAAAGTGAAAAAAAAATTGGTCTTATTTTTTTCGTACTTTTCAGATTTTCTTAGTTTTCACATAAGGTCCGGGGTCAGGAAAAAAGACGGATTTTGACACATTTCAAAATATGTCAGATATTATCCAAATTATTTTTACTTCGTCTAGACATGTGAAATGCATGATCTGTGGCAAACAAAAGTGAAAAAAAAAATTGGTCTTATTTTTTTTTCGTACTTTTTCAGATTTTCTTAGTTTTCACATAAGGTCCGGGGTCAGGAAAAAAAAGACGGATTTTGACACATTTCAAAATATGTCAGATATTGTCCAAATTATGTTTTACTTCACGTCTAGACATGTGAAATGCATGATCTGTGGCAAACAAAAGTGAAAAACAAAATTGGTCTTATTTTTTGTCATTACTTTTCAGATTTTCTTAGTTTTCACACATAAGGTCGGGGGTCAGGAAAAAAAGACGGATTTTTGACACATTTCAAAATATGTCAGATATAATCCAAATTATGTTTTACTTCCGTCTAGACATGTGAAATGCATGATCTGTAGCCAAGCAAACAAAAAGTGAAAAACAAAATTGGTCTTATTTTTTTTAGTACTTTTCAGATTTTCTTAGTTTTCACATAAGGTCGGGGTCAGGAAAAAAAAGACGGATTTTGACACATTTCAAAATATGTCAGATATTGTCAAATTATGTTTTACTTCGCGTCTAGACATGTGAAATGCATGATCTGTGGCAAACAAAAGTGAAAAAACAAAATTGGTCTTATTTTTGTCGGTACTTTTCAGATTTTCTTAGTTTTTCACATAAGGTCGGGGTCAGGAAAAAAAGACGGATTTTGACACATTTCAAAATATGTCAGATATTGTCCCAAATTATGTTTTTTTTCACGTCTAGACATGTGAAATGCATGATCTGTGGCAAAACAAAAGTGAAAAAAAAATTGGTCTTATTTTTTTCCTTACTTTTCAGATTTTCTTAGTTTTCACATAAGGTCGGGGTCAGGAAAAAAAAAGTTTTTTTTTGACACATTTCAAAATATGTCAGATATTGTCCAAATTATTTTTTTACTTCGCGTCTAGACATGTGAAATGCATGATCTGTGGCAAACAAAAGTGAAAAAAAAAATTGGTCTTATTTTTGTCGTACTTTTCAGATTTTCTTAGTTTTCACATAAGGTCGGGGTCAGGAAAAAAAAGGCGGATTTTGACACATTTCAAAATATGTCAGATATTGTCCAAATTATGTTTTACTTCCGCGTCTAGACATGTGAAATGCATGATCTGTGGCAAAAAAAAGTGAAAAAAAAAATTGGTCTTATTTTTTTGTCGTACTTTTCAGATTTTCTTAGTTTTTCACATAAGGTCGGGGTCAGGAAAAAAAAGGCGGATTTTGACACATTTCAAAATATGTCAGATATTGTCCAAATTATGTTTTACTTCCGCGTCTAGACATGTGAAATGCATGATCTGTGGCAAACAAAAGTGAAAAAAAAAAATTGGTCTTATTTTTTGTAATTTACTTTTCAGATTTTCTTAGTTTTCACATAAGGTCGGGGTCAGGGAAAAAAACGGATTTTGACACATTTCAAAATATGTCAGATATTGTCAAATTATGTTTTACTTCACGTCTAGACATGTGAAATGCATGATCTGTGGCAAAAAAAAGTGAAAAAACAAAATTGGTCTTATTTTTTTGTCGTACTTTTCAGATTTTCTTAGTTTTCACATAAGGTCGGGGTCAGGAAAAAAGCGGAGTTTTGACACATTTCAAAAATATGTCAGATATTGTCCAAATTATGTTTTTTCCGTCTAGACATGTGAAATGCATGATCTGTGGCAAACAAAAGTGAAAAAACAAAATTGGTCTTATTTTTTTTTAGTACTTTTCAGATTTTCTTAGTTTTCACATAAGGTCAGGGTCAGGAAAAAAAAAGACGGATTTTGACAAATTTCAAAATATGTCAGATATTGTCCAAATTATTTTTTACTTCGCGTCTAGACATGTGAAATGCATGATCTGTGGCAAAAAAAAGTGAAAAAAAAAATTGGTCTTATTTTTTTCATTACTTTTCAGATTTTCTTAGTTTTTTCACATAAGGTCGGGGTCAGGAAAAAAACGGATTTTGACACATTTCAAAATATGTCAGATATTGTCCAAATTATGTTTTACTTTCGCGTCTAGACATGTGAAATGCATGATCTGTGGCAAACAAAAGTGAAAAACAAAATTGGTCTTATTTTTTTGTCGTACTTTTCAGATTTTCTTAGTTTTCACATAAGGTCGGGGTCAGGAAAAAAAGCAGTTTTTTGACATTTCAAAATATGTCAGATATTGTCCAAATTATTTTTTTACTTCACGTCTAGACATGTGAAATGCATGATCTGTGGCAAACAAAAGTGAAAAACAAAATTGGTCTTATTTTTTTTCGTACTTTTCAGATTTTCTTAGTTTTTCACATAAGGTCGGGGTCAGGAAAAAAAAGATTTTTTTACAAATTTCAAAATATGTCAGATATTGTCCAAATTATTTTTTAATTCACGTCTAGACATGTGAAATGCATGATCTATGGCAAAAAAAGTGAAAAAAAATTGGTCTGATTTTTGTCGTACTTTTCAGATTTTCTTAGTTTTCACATAAGGTCGGGGTCAGGAAAAAAAAGGCCGGATTTTGACACATTTCAAAATATGTCAGATATTGTCCAAATTATGTTTTACTTCACGTCTAGACATGTGAAATGCATGATCTGTGGCAAAAAAAAGTGAAAAAAACAAAATTGGTCTTATTTTTTTGTCATTACTTTTCAGATTTTCTTAGTTTTCACATAAGGTCGGGGTCCAGGAAAAAAAAAGCGGATTTTGACACATTTCAAAATATGTCAGATATTGTCAAATTATTTTTTACTTCTACGTCTAGACATGTCAAATGCATGATCTGTGGCAAACAAAAGTGAAAAAAAAAAATTGGTCTTATTTTTTTGTACTTTTCAGATTTTCTTAGTTTTCACATAAGGTCGGGGTCAGGAAAAAAAAAAGCGGTTTTGACACATTTCAAAATATGTCAGATATTGTCCAAATTATGTTTTACTTCGTCTAGACATGTGAAATGCATGATCTGTGGCAAACAAAAGTGAAAAACAAAATTGGTCTTATTTTTTTGTCGTACTTTTCAGATTTTCTTAGTTTTCACATAAGGTCGGGGTCAGGAAAAAAAAGGCGGATTTTGACACATTTCAAAATATGTCAGATATTGTCAAATTATGTTTTACTTCACGTCTAGACATGTGAAATGCATGATCTGTGGCAAACAAAAGTGAAAAACAAAATTGGTCTTATTTTTTGTCATTACTTTTTCAGATTTTCTTAGTTTTCACATAAGGTCGGGGTCAGGAAAAAAAGACGGGATTTTGACACATTTCAAAATATGTCAGATATTGTCCAAATTATTTTTTACTTCACGTCTAGACATGTGAAATGCATGATCTGTGGCAAAAAAAAGTGAAAAAAAAAATTGGTCTTATTTTTTTCGTACTTTTTTCAGATTTTTCTTAGTTTTCACATAAGGTCGGGGTCAGGAAAAAAACGGGATTTTGACACATTTCAAAATATGTCAGATATTGTCCAAATTATGTTTTTTACTTCACGTCTAGAACATGTGAAATGCATGATCTGTGGCAAAAAAAGTGAAAAACAAAATTGGTCTTATTTTTTAAGTACTTTTCAGATTTTCTTAGTTTTCACATAAGGTCGGGGTCAGGAAAAAAGTCAGATTTTGACAAATTTCAAAATATGTCAGATATTGTCCAAATTATGTTTTACTTCCGCGTCTAGACATGTCAAATGCATGATCTGTGGCAAACAAAAGTGAAAAAAAAAAATTGGTCTTATTTTTTTGTTACTTTTCAGATTTTCTTAGTTTTCACATAAGGTCGGGGTCAGGAAAAAAAGGCGGGATTTTGACACATTTCAAAATATGTCAGATATTGTCCAAATTATGTTTTACTTCACGTCTAGACATGTGAAATGCATGATCTGTGGCAAACAAAAGTGAAAAAAAAAAATTGGTCTTATTTTTTGTCGTACTTTTCAGATTTTCTTAGTTTTCACATAAGGTCGGGGTCAGGAAAAAAAACGGATTTTGACACATTTCAAAATATGTCAGATATTGTCCAAATTATGTTTTACTTCATCTAGACATGTGAAATGCATGATCTGTGGCAAAACAAAAGTGAAAAAAAAAATTGGTCTTATTTTTTTTCCTTACTTTTCAGATTTTCTTAGTTTTCACATAAGGTCGGGGGTCAGGAAAAAAAAAAAGCCGGTTTTTTAAAATTTCAAAATATGTCAGATATTGTCCAAATTATTTTTTACTTCGCGTCTAGACATGTGAAATGCATAAAAATCTGGCAAAAAAAGTGGAAAAAAAAATTGGTCTTATTTTTTTTAGTACTTTTCAGATTTTTCTTAGTTTTCACATAAGGTCGGGGTCAGGAAAAAAAGACGGATTTTGACACATTTCAAAATATGTCAGATATTGTCCAAATTATGTTTTACTTCACGTCTAGACATGTGAAATGCATGATCTGTGGCAAACAAAAGTGAAAAAACAAAATTGGTCTTATTTTTGTCATACTTTTCAGATTTTCTTAGTTTTCACATAAGGTCGGGGTCAGGAAAAAAAAGACGGTTTTTGACACATTTCAAAATATGTCAGATATTGTCCAAATTATTTTTTTTACTTCCGTCTAGACATGTGAAATGCATGATCTGTGGCAAAAAAAAGTGAAAAACAAAATTGGTCTTATTTTTTTGTCATTACTTTTCAGATTTTTCTTAGTTTTCACATAAGGTCCGGGGTCAGGAAAAAAAGACGGATTTTGACACATTTCAAAATATGTCAGATATTGTCCAAATTATGTTTTACTTCACGTCTAGACATGTGAAATGCATGATCTGTGGCAAACAAAAGTGAAAAACAAAAATTGGTCTTATTTTTGTGTAATTACTTTTCAGATTTTCTTAGTTTTCACATAAGGTCGGGGTCAGGAAAAAAAAAAGACGGATTTTGACAAATTTCAAAATATGTCAGATATTGTCCAAATTATGTTTTTTTACTTCGCGTCTAGACATGTGAAATGCATGATCTGTGGCAAAAAAAAGTGAAAAACAAAATTGGTCTTATTTTTTGTGGTACTTTTCAGATTTTCTTAGTTTTCACATAAGGTCGGGGTCAGGAAAAAAAAGACAGATTTTGACACATTTCAAAATATGTCAGATATTGTCAAATTATGTTTTACTTCCGTCTAGACATGTGAAATGCATGATCTGTGGCAAACAAAAGTGAAAAAAAAAAAATTGGTCTTATTTTTTTTACTTTTCAGATTTTCTTAGTTTTCACATAAGGTCGGGGTCAGGAAAAAAAAGATTTTTTTTGACAAATTTCAAAATATGTCAGATATTGTCAAATTATTTTTTACTTCCGTCTAGACATGTGAAATGCATGATCTGTGGCAAACAAAATGAAAAAAAAATTGGTCTGATTTTTGTCGTACTTTTCAGATTTTCTTAGTTTTCACATAAGGTCGGGGTCAGGAAAAAAAGACGGATTTTTGACAAATTTCAAAATATGTCAGATATTGTCCAAATTATTTTTTTACTTCACGTCTAGACATGTGAAATGCATGATCTATGGCAAACAAAAGTGAAAAAAAAAATTGGTCTTATTTTTTCATTACTTTTCAGATTTTCTTAGTTTTCACATAAGGTCGGGGTCAGGAAAAAAAGCGTTTTTTGACACATTTCAAAATATGTCAGATATTGTCCAAATTATTTTTTTACTTCACGTCTAGACATGTGAAATGCATGATCTGTGGCAAAAAAAGTGAAAAAAAAAATTGGTCTTATTTTTGTAATTACTTTTCAGATTTTTCTTAGTTTTCACATAAGGTCGGGGGTCAGGAAAAAAAGACAGATTTTTGACAAATTTCAAAATATGTCAGATATTGTCCCAAATTATTTTTTACTTCACGTCTAGACATGTGAAATGCATGATCTATGGCAAAAAAGTGAAAAAAAAAATTGGTCTTATTTTTTTCTTTACTTTTCAGATTTTCTTAGTTTTCACATAAGGTCGGGGTCAGGAAAAAAAAAGACAGATTTTGACACATTTCAAAATATGTCAGATATTAATCCAAATTATTTTTTTACTTCACGTCTAGACATGTGAAATGCATGATCTGTGGCAAACAAAAGTGAAAAACAAAATTGGTCTTATTTTTTTAGGTACTTTTCAGATTTTCTTAGTTTTCACATAAGGTCGGGGTCAGGGAAAAAAGACGGATTTTTGACACATTTCAAAAATATGTCAGATATTGTCCCAAATTATGTTTTTACTTCGCGTCTAGACATGTGAAATGCATGATCTGTGGCAAACAAAAGTGAAAAAAAAAAAATTGGTCTTATTTTTGCCATTACTTTTCAGATTTTCTTAGTTTTCACATAAGGTCGGGGTCAGGAGAAAAAAAGGCAGATTTTGACACATTTCAAAATATGTCAGATATTGTCAAATTATTTTTTTACTTCCGCGTCTAGACATGTGAAATGCATGATCTGTGGCAAAAAAAAGTGAAAAAAAAATTGGTCTTATTTTTTTGTAGTACTTTTCAGATTTTCTTAGTTTTCACATAAGGTCGGGGTCAGGAAAAAAAGACGGATTTTGACAAATTTCAAAATATGTCAGATATTGTCAAATATGTTTTTACTTCACGTCTAGACATGTGAAATGCATGATCTATGGCAAAAAAAAGTGAAAAAAAAATTGGTCTTATTTTTGTCATTACTTTTCAGATTTTCTTAGTTTTTCATTTAAGGTCGGGGTCAGGAAAAAACAGATTTTGACAAATTTCAAAATATGTCAGATATTATCAAATTATGTTTTTTTTTCGCGTCTAGACATGTGAAATGCATGATCTGTGGCAAAAAAAAAGTGAAAACAAAAATTGGTCTTATTTTTGTCGTACTTTTCAGATTTTCTTAGTTTTCACATAAGGTCGGGGTCAGGAAAAAAAGACGGATTTTTGACAAATTTCAAAATATGTCAGATATTGTCCAAATTATGTTTTTACTTCACGTCTAGACATGTGAAATGCATGATCTATGGCAAAAAAAGTGAAAAAAAAATTGGTCTTATTTTTTTTCGTACTTTTCAGATTTTCTTAGTTTTCACATAAGGTCGGGGTCAGGAAAAAAAAAGACGGATTTTTGACAAATTTCAAAATATGTCAGATATTAATCAAATTATGTTTTACTTCACATCTAGACATGTGAAATGCATGATCTATGGCAAAAAAAGTGAAAAAAAAAATTGGTCTTATTTTTTGTAGGACTTTTCAGATTTTCTTAGTTTTCACATAAGGTCGGGGTCAGGAAAAAAAAGACAGATTTTGACACATTTCAAAATATGTCAGATATTGTCCAAATTATGTTTTACTTCCGTCTAGACATGTGAAATGCATGATCTGTGGCAAACAAAGTGAAAAAACAAAATTGGTCTTATTTTTTGTCGTACTTTTTTCAGATTTTCTTAGTTTTCACATAAGGTCGGGGTCAGGAAAAAAAAAGGGGTTTTTGACACATTTCAAAATATGTCAGATATTGTCAAATTATTTTTTTTACTTCGCGTCTAGACATGTGAAATGCATGATCTGTGGCAAAAAAAGTGAAAAAAAAAAATTGGTCTTATTTTTTTCATTTACTTTTCAGATTTTTCTTAGTTTTCACATAAGGTCCGGGGTCAGGAAAAAAAAGACAGATTTTGACAAATTTCAAAATATGTCAGATATTGTCCAAATTATTTTTTAATTCACGTCTAGACATGTGAAATGCATGATCTATGGCAAAAAAAAGTGAAAAAAAAATTGGTCTGATTTTTTGTCGGACTTTTCAGATTTTCTTAGTTTTCACATAAGGTCGGGGTCAGGAAAAAAAAGACAGATTTTTTGACAAATTTCAAAATATGTCAGATATTGTCCAAATTATTTTTTTTTCACGTCTAGACATGTGAAATGCATGATCTGTGGCAAAAAAAGTGAAAAAAAAATTGGTCTTATTTTTTTTCGTACTTTTCAGATTTTCTTAGTTTTCACATAAGGTCGGGGTCCAGGAAAAAAAAGACAGATTTTTGACACATTTCAAAATATGTCAGATATTAATCCAAATTATGTTTTTACTTCACGTCTAGACATGTGAAATGCATGATCTGTGGCAAACAAAAGTGAAAAAAAAAATTGGTCTTATTTTTGTCTTACTTTTTCAATTTTCTTAGTTTTCATAAGGTCGGGTTCAGGAAAAAAAAAGACGGATTTTGACACATTTCAAAATATGTCAGATATTGTCCAAATTATTTTTTACTTCACGTCTAGACATGTGAAATGCATGATCTGTGGCAAAAAAAAAGTGAAAAAAAAATTGGTCTTGTTTTTTTTATTACTTTTCAGATTTTCTTAGTTTTCACATAAGGTCGAGGGGTCAGGAAAAAAAAAGACAGATTTTGACACATTTCAAAAATATGTCAGATATTGTCCAAATTATTTTTTACTTCGCGTCTAGACATGTGAAATGCATGATCTGTGGCAAAAAAAAGTGAAAAAAAAAAATTGGTCTTATTTTTTGTCGTACTTTTTCAGATTTTTCTTAGTTTTCACATAAGGTCGGGGTCAGGAAAAAAAAGGGATTTTTTGACACATTTCAAAATATGTCAGATATTGTCCAAATTATTTTTTTTACTTCCGCGTCTAGACATGTGAAATGCATGATCTGTGGCAAACAAAAATGAAAAACAAAATTGGTCTTATTTTTTCGTACTTTTCAGATTTTTCTTAGTTTTCACATAAGGTCGGGGTCCGGGAAAAAAGACGGGATTTTGACAAATTTCAAAATCTGTCAATTATTGTCAAATTATTTTTTTATTTCACGTCTAGACATGTGAAATGCATGATCTATGGCAAACAAAGTGAAAAAAAAATTGGTTTATTTTTTTTTTACTTTTCAGATTTTCTTAGTTTTTCATTTAAGGTCGAGGTCAGGAAAAAAATTGGGATTTTGACAAATTTCAAAATATGTCAGATATTGTCCAAATTATTTTTATTTCATGTCTGAACATGTGAAATGCATGATCTATGGCAAACAAAATGAAAAAAAAAAAATTGGTCTTATTTTTTTAAGTACTTTTCAGATTTTCTTAGTTTTCACATAAGGTCGGGGTCCCACAGGAAAAAGTTTTTTTTTGACAAATTTCAAAATGTCAGATATTGTCCAATTATGTTTTTTCACGTCTAGACATGTGAAATGCATGATCTATGGCAAAAAAAGTGAAAAACAAAATTGGTCTTATTTTTTTCTTACTTTTCAGATTTTTTTAGTTTTTAAAGGTCGGGGTCAGGAAAAAGACAGATTTTTACAAATTTCAAAATATGTCAGATATTGTCCAAATTATTGTTTTACTTTCACGTCTAGACATGTGAAATGCATGATCTGTGGCAAAAAAAGTGAAAAAAAATTGGTCTGATTTTTTTTTATTACTTTTCAGATTTTCTTAGTTTTCACATAAAAGGTCCGGGGTCAGGAAAAAAAGACAGATTTTTTGAAAAATTTCAAAATATGTCAGATAATTAATAAAAATTATTTTTTTTTCACATCTCTAGACACATGTGAAATGCATGATCTATGAGCAAACAAAATGAAAAAAAAAATTGGTCTTATTTTTTTTGGACTTTTCAGATTTTCTTAGTTTTCCCCATAAGGTCGGGGGTCAGGGGAAAAAAAAAGACGGATTTTGACACATTTCAAAATATGTCAGATATTGTCCAAATTATGTTTTACTTCACGTCTGAACATGTGAAATGCATGATCTGTGGCAAACAAAAGTGAAAAAACAAAATTGGTCTTATTTTTTGTCATTACTTTTCAGATTTTCTTAGTTTTCACATAAGGTCCGGGGGAAAAAAAAAGGCGGATTTAGACACATTTCAAATATGTCAGATATTGTCCAAATTATGTTTTACTTCACGTCTAGACATGTAAATGCATGATCTGTAGCAAACAAAAGTGAAAACAAATTTGGTCTTATTTTTTGTGCATTACTTTTCAGATTTTTCTTAGTTTTCACATAAGGTCGGGGTCAGGAAAAAAAGACAGATTTTGACACATTTCAAATATGTCAGATATTGTCCAAAATTATGTTTTACTTC
>NW_025962133.1:436999-452406 GCF_017589495.1 Alosa alosa | reverse complement strand
TCTTTTCCTGACCCCGGACCTTATGTGAAAACTAAGAAAATCTGAAAATACGAAAAAAATAAGACCAATTTTGTTTTCACTTTTTTTTGCCACAGATCATGCATTTCACATGTCTAGGCGTGAATAAAAACATAATTTGGACAATATCTGACATATTTTGAAATTTGTCAAAATCCGTCTTTTCCTGACCCGGACCTTATGTGAAAACTAAGAAAATCTGAAAAGTCTGACGAAAAAAAAATAAGACCAATTTTTTTTTCACTTTTTTTTTGCCACAGATCATGCATTTCACATGTCTAGGCGTGAAGTAAAACATAATTTGGACAATATCTGACATATTTTGAAATTTGTCAAAATCCGTCTTTTTCCTGACCCGGACCTTATGTGAAAACTAAGAAAATCTGAAAAGTCACGAAAAAATAAGACCAATTTTTTTTTTCACTTTTTTTTGCCACAGATCATGCATTTCACATGTCTAGGCGTGAAGTAAAACATAATTTGGACAATATCTGACATATTTTTGAAATTTGTCAAAATCCGTCTTTTTTCCTGACCCCGGACCTTATGTGAAAACTAAGAAAATCTGAAAAGTCGAAAAAAATAAGACCAATTTTTTTTTTCACTTTTTTTTGCCACAGATCATGCATTTCACATGTCTAGGCGTGAAGTAAAAATAATTTGGACAATATCTGACATATTTTGAAATTTGTCAAAATCCGTCTTTTTTCTGACCCCGGACCTTATGTGAAAACTAAGAAAATCTGAAAAGTACGAAAAAAATAAGACCAATTTTTTTTTCACTTTTTTTTGCCACAGATCATGCATTTCACATGTCTAGACGTGAAGTAAAACATAATTTGGACAATATCTGACATATTTTGAAATTTGTCAAAATCCGTCTTTTCCTGACCCGGACCTTATGTGAAAACTAAGAAAATCTGAAAAGTCTGAAAAAAATAAGACCAATTTTTTTTTCACTTTTTTTTTGCCACAGATCATGCATTTCACATGTCTAGACGTGAAGTAAAAAATAATTTGGACAATATCTGACATATTTTGAAATTTGTCAAAATCCGTCTTTTTTCCTGACCCCGGACCTTATGTGAAAACTAAGAAAATCTGAAAAGTACGAAAAAAATAAGACCAATTTTTTTTTCACTTTTTTTCGCCACAGATCATGCATTTCACATGTCTAGACGTGAAGTAAAAATAATTTGGACAATATCTGACATATTTTGAAATTTGTCAAAATCCGTCTTTTTTTCCTGACCCGGACCTTATGTGAAAACTAAGAAAATCTGAAAAGTCACGAAAAAATAAGACCAATTTTGTTTTCACTTTTTTTTTGCCACAGATCATGCATTTCACATGTCTAGGCGTGAAGTAAAAATAATTTGGACAATATCTGACATATTTTGAAATTTGTCAAAATCCGTCTTTTTCCTGACCCCGGACCTTATGTGAAAACTAAGAAAATCTGAAAAGTACGAAAAAATAAGACCAATTTTTTTTTTCACTTTTTTTTGCCACAGATCATGCATTTCACATGTCTAGGCGTGAAGTAAAAATAATTTGGACAATATCTGACATATTTTGAAATTTGTCAAAATCCGTCTTTTCCTGACCCGGACCTTATGTGAAAACTAAGAAAATCTGAAAAGTACGAAAAAAATAAGACCAATTTTTTTTTCACTTTTTTTCGCCACAGATCATGCATTTCACATGTCTAGACGTGAAGTAAAACATAATTTGGACAATATCTGACACATTTTGAAATTTGTCAAAATCCGTCTTTTTTCCTGACCCCGGACCTTATGTGAAAACTAAGAAAATCTGAAAAGTCACGAAAAAAATAAGACCAATTTTTTTTTCACTTTTTTTTTGCCACAGATCATGCATTTCACATGTCTAGGCGTGAAGTAAAAATAATTTGGACAATATCTGACATATTTTGAAATTTGTCAAAATCCGTCAATTTTTTTTCCTGACCCCGGACCTTATGTGAAAACTAAGAAAATCTGAAAAGTCGAAAAAAAATAAGACCAATTTTTTTTTCACTTTTTTTTGCCACAGATCATGCATTTCACATGTCTAGACGTGAAGTAAAAAATAATTTGGACAATATCTGACATATTTTGAAATTTGTCAAAATCCGTCTTTTTTCTGACCCCGGACCTTATGTGAAAACTAAGAAAATCTGAAAAGTACGAAAAAAATAAGACCAATTTTTTTTTCACTTTTTTTTTGCCACAGATCATGCATTTCACATGTCTAGACGTGAAGTAAAACATAATTTGGACAATATCTGACATATTTTGAAATTTGTCAAAATCCGTCTTTTTCCTGACCCGGACCTTATGTGAAAACTAAGAAAATCTGAAAAGTGTGAAAAAAATAAGACCAATTTTTTTTTCACTTTTTTTTGCCACAGATCATGCATTTCACATGTCTAGACGTGAAGTAAAAAATAATTTGGACAATATCTGACATATTTTGAAATTTGTCAAAATCCGTCTTTTTTCCTGACCCCGGACCTTATGTGAAAACTAAGAAAATCTGAAAAGTCACGAAAAAATAAGACCAATTTTTTTTTTTCACTTTTTTTGCCACAGATCATGCATTTCACATGTCTAGGCGTGAAGTAAAAAATAATTTGGACAATATCTGACATATTTTGAAATTTGTCAAAATCCGTCTTTTCCTGACCCCGGACCTTATGTGAAAACTAAGAAAATCTGAAAAGTCACGAAAAAAAATAAGACCAATTTTGTTTTCACTTTTTTTTTGCCACAGATCATGCATTTCACATGTCTAGACGTGAAGTAAAAAATAATTTGGACAATATCTGACATATTTTGAAATTTGTCAAAATCCGTCTTTTTCCTGACCCCGGACCTTATGTGAAAACTAAGAAAATCTGAAAAGTACGAAAAAAATAAGACCAATTTTTTTTCACTTTTTTTTGCCACAGATCATGCATTTCACATGTCTAGACGTGAAGTAAAAATAATTTGGACAATATCTGACATATTTTGAAATTTGTCAAAATCCGTCTTTTTTTCCTGACCCGGACCTTATGTGAAAACTAAGAAAATCTGAAAAGTGCGAAAAAATAAGACCAATTTTTTTTTTTCACTTTTTTTTGCCACAGATCATGCATTTCACATGTCTAGGCGTGAAGTAAAAATAATTTGGACAATATCTGACATATTTTGAAATTTGTCAAAATCCGTCTTTTTCCTGACCCCGGACCTTATGTGAAAACTAAGAAAATCTGAAAAGTCTGAAAAAATAAGACCAATTTTTTTTTTCACTTTTTTTTTGCCACAGATCATGCATTTCACATGTCTAGGCGTGAAGTAAAAAATAATTTGGACAATATCTGACATATTTTGAAATTTGTCAAAATCCGTCTTTTCCTGACCCGGACCTTATGTGAAAACTAAGAAAATCTGAAAAATCGACGAAAAAAATAAGACCAATTTTGTTTTCACTTTTTTTTTGCCACAGATCATGCATTTCACATGTCTAGACGTGAAGTAAAAAATAATTTGGACAATATCTGACATATTTTGAAATTTGTCAAAATCCGTCTTTTTTCCTGACCCCGGACCTTATGTGAAAACTAAGAAAATCTGAAAAGTACGAAAAAATAAGACCAATTTTTTTTTTCACTTTTGTTTGCCACAGATCATGCATTTCACATGTCTAGACGTGAAGTAAAAAATAATTTGGACAATATCTGACACATTTTGAAATTTGTCGAAATCCGTCTTTTTTCCTGACCCGGACCTTATGTGAAAACTAAGAAAATCTGAAAAGTCACGAAAAAAATAAGACCAATTTTTTTTTTCTTTTTTTTTGCCACAGATCATGCATTTCACATGTCTAGACGTGAAGTAAAAATAATTTGGACAATATCTGACATATTTTGAAATTTGTCAAAATCCGTCTTTTTTCCTGACCCCGGACCTTATGTGAAAACTAAGAAAATCTGAAAAGTCGACGAAAAAAATAAGACCCAATTTTTTTTTTCACTTTTTTTTTGCCACAGATCATGCATTTCACATGTCTAGGCGTGAAGTAAAAAATAATTTGGACAATATCTGACATATTTTGAAATTTGTCAAAATCCGTCTTTTCCTGACCCGGACCTTATGTGAAAACTAAGAAAATCTGAAAAGTCTGACGAAAAAAAATAAGACCAATTTTTTTTTTCACTTTTTTTTGCCACAGATCATGCATTTCACATGTCTAGGCGTGAAGTAAAAAATAATTTGGACAATATCTGACATATTTTGAAATTTGTCAAAATCCGTCTTTTTCCTGACCCGGACCTTATGTGAAAACTAAGAAAATCTGAAAAAGTACGAAAAAAATAAGACCAATTTTTTTTTCACTTTTTTTTGCCACAGATCATGCATTTCACATGTCTAGGCGTGAAGTAAAAATAATTTGGACAATATCTGACATATTTTGAAATTTGTCAAAATCCGTCTTTTTCCTGACCCGGACCTTATGTGAAAACTAAGAAAATCTGAAAAGTCACGAAAAAAATAAGACCAATTTTTTTTTCACTTTTTTTTGCCACAGATCATGCATTTCACATGTCTAGGCGTGAAGTAAAAATAATTTGGACAATATCTGACATATTTTGAAATTTGTCAAAATCCGTCTTTTTTCCTGACCCGGACCTTATGTGAAAACTAAGAAAATCTGAAAAGTACGAAAAAATAAGACCAATTTTTTTTCACTTTTTTTTGCCACAGATCATGCATTTCACATGTCTAGGCGTGAAGTAAAAAATAATTTGGACAATATCTGACATATTTTGAAATTTGTCAAAATCCGTCTTTTTTCCTGACCCGGACCTTATGTGAAAACTAAGAAAATCTGAAAAAAATCGAAAAAAAATAAGACCAATTTTTTTTTTCACTTTTTTTTTGCCACAGATCATGCATTTCACATGTCTAGGCGTGAAGTAAAAATAATTTGGACAATATCTGACATATTTTGAAATTTGTCAAAATCCGTCTTTTCCTGACCCCGGACCTTATGTGAAAACTAAGAAAATCTGAAAAGTCACGAAAAAATAAGACCAATTTTTTTTCACTTTTTTTTGCCACAGATCATGCATTTCACATGTCTAGGCGTGAAGTAAAAAATAATTTGGACAATATCTGACATATTTTGAAATTTGTCAAAATCCGTCTTTTTCCTGACCCGGACCTTATGTGAAAACTAAGAAAATCTGAAAAAGTGAAAACGAAAAAAAATAAGACCAATTTTTTTTTTCACTTTTTTTTGCCACAGATCATGCATTTCACATGTCTAGGCGTGAAGTAAAAAATAATTTGGACAATATCTGACATATTTTGAAATTTGTCAAAATCCGTCTTTTTTCCTGACCCGGACCTTATGTGAAAACTAAGAAAATCTGAAAAGTCACGAAAAAATAAGACCAATTTTGTTTTCACTTTTTTTTGCCACAGATCATGCATTTCACATGTCTAGGCGTGAAGTAAAAAATAATTTGGACAATATCTGACATATTTTTGAAATTTGTCAAAATCCGTCTTTTTCCTGACCCCGGACCTTATGTGAAAACTAAGAAAATCTGAAAAGTCACGAAAAAAATAAGACCAATTTTTTTTTTCACTTTTTTTTGCCACAGATCATGCATTTCACATGTCTAGGCGTGAAGTAAAAATAATTTGGACAATATCTGACATATTTTGAAATTTGTCAAAATCCGTCTTTTTCCTGACCCCGGACCTTATGTGAAAACTAAGAAAATCTGAAAAGTCGAAAAAAATAAGACCAATTTTTTTTTTCACTTTTTTTTTGCCACAGATCATGCATTTCACATGTCTAGGCGTGAAGTAAAAATAATTTGGACAATATCTGACATATTTTGAAATTTGTCAAAATCCGTCTTTTCCTGACCCCGGACCTTATGTGAAAACTAAGAAAATCTGAAAAGTCACGAAAAAAATAAGACCAATTTTTTTTTCACTTTTTTTTGCCACAGATCATGCATTTCACATGTCTAGGCGTGAAGTAAAAAATAATTTGGACAATATCTGACATATTTTGAAATTTGTCAAAATCCGTTTGTTTTTTTTTTCCTGACCCCGGACCTTATGTGAAAACTAAGAAAATCTGAAAAGTCACGAAAAAATAAGACCAATTTTTTTTTCACTTTTTTTTGCCACAGATCATGCATTTCACATGTCTAGGCGTGAAGTAAAAATAATTTGGACAATATCTGACATATTTTGAAATTTGTCAAAATCCGTCTTTTTCCTGACCCGGACCTTATGTGAAAACTAAGAAAATCTGAAAAGTCACGAAAAAAATAAGACCAATTTTTTTTTCACTTTTTTTTTGCCACAGATCATGCATTTCACATGTCTAGGCGTGAAGTAAAAAATAATTTGGACAATATCTGACATATTTTGAAATTTGTCAAAATCCGTCTTTTCCTGACCCGGACCTTATGTGAAAACTAAGAAAATCTGAAAAGTACGAAAAAAAAATAAGACCAATTTTTTTTTCACTTTTTTTTTGCCACAGATCATGCATTTCACATGTCTAGGCGTGAAGTAAAACATAATTTGGACAATATCTGACATATTTTGAAATTTGTCAAAATCCGTCTTTTTTTTCCTGACCCCGGACCTTATGTGAAAACTAAGAAAATCTGAAAAGTACGAAAAAATAAGACCAATTTTTTTTTTCACTTTTTTTTGCCACAGATCATGCATTTCACATGTCTAGACGTGAAGTAAAAAATAATTTGGACAATATCTGACATATTTTGAAATTTGTCAAAATCCGTCTTTTTTCCTGACCCCGGACCTTATGTGAAAACTAAGAAAATCTGAAAAGTACGAAAAAAATAAGACCAATTTTTTTTTTCACTTTTTTTTGCCACAGATCATGCATTTCACATGTCTAGACGTGAAGTAAAAAATAATTTGGACAATATCTGACATATTTTGAAATTTGTCAAAATCCGTCTTTTTTCCTGACCCGGACCTTATGTGAAAACTAAGAAAATCTGAAAAGTACGAAAAAAATAAGACCAATTTTTTTTTCACTTTTTTTTTTTGCCACAGATCATGCATTTCACATGTCTAGACGTGAAGTAAAAAATAATTTGGACAATATCTGACATATTTTGAAATTTGTCAAAATCCGTCTTTTTTTCCTGACCCCGGACCTTATGTGAAAACTAAGAAAATCTGAAAAGTACGAAAAAAATAAGACCAATTTTTTTTTCACTTTTTTTTGCCACAGATCATGCATTTCACATGTCTAGGCGTGAAGTAAAAAATAATTTGGACAATATCTGACATATTTTGAAATTTGTCAAAATCCGTCTTTTTCCTGACCCGGACCTTATGTGAAAACTAAGAAAATCTGAAAAGTCACGAAAAAAATAAGACCAATTTTTTTTTCACTTTTTTTGCCACAGATCATGCATTTCACATGTCTAGGCGTGAAGTAAAAATAATTTGGACAATATCTGACATATTTTGAAATTTGTCAAAATCCGTCTTTTCCTGACCCCGGACCTTATGTGAAAACTAAGAAAATCTGAAAAGTACGAAAAAAATAAGACCATTTTTTTTTTTCACTTTTTTTTGCCACAGATCATGCATTTCACATGTCTAGGCGTGAAGTAAAAATAATTTGGACAATATCTGACATATTTTGAAATTTGTCAAAATCCGTCTTTTTCCTGACCCGGACCTTATGTGAAAACTAAGAAAATCTGAAAAGTCACGAAAAAAATAAGACCAATTTTTTTTTTTCACTTTTTTTTGCCACAGATCATGCATTTCACATGTCTAGGCGTGAAGTAAAAATAATTTGGACAATATCTGACATATTTTGAAATTTGTCAAAATCCGTCTTTTTCCTGACCCGGACCTTATGTGAAAACTAAGAAAATCTGAAAAGTACGAAAAAATAAGACCAATTTTTTTTTCACTTTTTTTTTGCCACAGATCATGCATTTCACATGTCTAGGCGTGAAGTAAAAATAATTTGGACAATATCTGACATATTTTGAAATTTGTCAAAATCCGTCTTTTTTTCCTGACCCCGGACCTTATGTGAAAACTAAGAAAATCTGAAAAGTCACGAAAAAAAATAAGACCAATTTTTTTTCACTTTTTTTTGCCACAGATCATGCATTTCACATGTCTAGGCGTGAAGTAAAAAATAATTTGGACAATATCTGACATATTTTGAAATTTGTCAAAATCCGTCTTTTTCCTGACCCGGACCTTATGTGAAAACTAAGAAAATCTGAAAAGTACGAAAAAAATAAGACCAATTTTTTTTTTCACTTTTTTTTTGCCACAGATCATGCATTTCACATGTCTAGGCGTGAAGTAAAAAATAATTTGGACAATATCTGACATATTTTGAAATTTGTCAAAATCCGTCTTTTTCCTGACCCGGACCTTATGTGAAAACTAAGAAAATCTGAAAAGTACGAAAAAAAATAAGACCAATTTTTTTTTTCACTTTTTTTTTGCCACAGATCATGCATTTCACATGTCTAGGCGTGAAGTAAAAATAATTTGGACAATATCTGACATATTTTGAAATTTGTCAAAATCCGTCTTTTTTCCTGACCCGGACCTTATGTGAAAACTAAGAAAATCTGAAAAGTCGACGAAAAAAATAAGACCAATTTTTTTTTCACTTTTTTTTTGCCACAGATCATGCATTTCACATGTCTAGACGTGAAGTAAAAAATAATTTGGACAATATCTGACATATTTTGAAATTTGTCAAAATCCGTCTTTTTTCTGACCCCGGACCTTATGTGAAAACTAAGAAAATCTGAAAAGTACGAAAAAAATAAGACCAATTTTTTTTTCACTTTTTTTTGCCACAGATCATGCATTTCACATGTCTAGACGTGAAGTAAAAAATAATTTGGACAATATCTGACATATTTTGAAATTTGTCAAAATCCGTCTTTTTTCCTGACCCCGGACCTTATGTGAAAACTAAGAAAATCTGAAAAGTGCGAAAAAAATAAGACCAATTTTTTTTTCTTTTTTTTTTGCCACAGATCATGCATTTCACATGTCTAGGCGTGAAGTAAAAATAATTTGGACAATATCTGACATATTTTGAAATTTGTCAAAATCCGTCTTTTTTCCTGACCCCGGACCTTATGTGAAAACTAAGAAAATCTGAAAAGTACGAAAAAAATAAGACCAATTTTTTTTTCACTTTTTTTTTGCCACAGATCATGCATTTCACATGTCTAGACGTGAAGTAAAAAATAATTTGGACAATATCTGACACATTTTGAAATTTGTCGAAATCCGTCTTTTTTCCTGACCCCGGACCTTATGTGAAAACTAAGAAAATCTGAAAAGTCACGAAAAAAATAAGACCAATTTTTTTTCACTTTTTTTTTGCCACAGATCATGCATTTCACATGTCTAGGCGTGAAGTAAAAAATAATTTGGACAATATCTGACATATTTTGAAATTTGTCAAAATCCGTCTTTTCCTGACCCGGACCTTATGTGAAAACTAAGAAAATCTGAAAAGTCACGAAAAAAAATAAGACCAATTTTTTTTTCACTTTTTTTTGCCACAGATCATGCATTTCACATGTCTAGGCGTGAAGTAAAAAATAATTTGGACAATATCTGACATATTTTGAAATTTGTCAAAATCCGTTTTTTCCTGACCCGGACCTTATGTGAAAACTAAGAAAATCTGAAAAGTGAAAAAAAATAAGACCAATTTTTTTTTTCACTTTTTTTTTTGCCACAGATCATGCATTTCACATGTCTAGGCGTGAAGTAAAAATAATTTGGACAATATCTGACATATTTTGAAATTTGTCAAAATCCGTCTTTTTCCTGACCCGGACCTTATGTGAAAACTAAGAAAATCTGAAAAGTCACGAAAAAAATAAGACCAATTTTTTTTTCACTTTTTTTTTGCCACAGATCATGCATTTCACATGTCTAGGCGTGAAGTAAAAAATAATTTGGACAATATCTGACATATTTTGAAATTTGTCAAAATCCGTCTTTTTCCTGACCCCGGACCTTATGTGAAAACTAAGAAAATCTGAAAAGTACGAAAAAATAAGACCAATTTTTTTTTTCACTTTTTTTGCCACAGATCATGCATTTCACATGTCTAGACGTGAATTAAAAAATAATTTGGACAATATCTGACATATTTTGAAATTTGTCAAAATCTGTCTTTTTTCCTGACCCCGGACCTTATGTGAAAACTAAGAAAATCTGAAAAGTACGAAAAAAATAAGACCAATTTTTTTTTCACTTTTTTTGCCATAGATCATGCATTTCACATGTCTAGACGTGAATTAAAAAATAATTTGGACAATATCTGACATATTTTGAAATTTGTCAAAATCTGTTTTTTTTTTCCTGACCCGGACCTTATGTGAAAACTAAGAAAATCTGAAAAGTCGAAAAAAATAAGACCAATTTTTTTTTTTCACTTTTTTTTTGCCACAGATCATGCATTTCACATGTCTAGGCGTGAAGTAAAAAATAATTTGGACAATATCTGACATATTTTGAAATTTGTCAAAATCCGTCTTTTTCCTGACCCGGACCTTATGTGAAAACTAAGAAAATCTGAAAAATCGAAAAAAATAAGACCAATTTTTTTTTTCACTTTTTTTTTGCCACAGATCATGCATTTCACATGTCTAGGCGTGAAGTAAAAATAATTTGGACAATATCTGACATATTTTGAAATTTGTCAAAATCCGTCTTTTCCTGACCCGGACCTTATGTGAAAACTAAGAAAATCTGAAAAGTACGAAAAAATAAGACCAATTTTTTTTTCACTTTTTTTTGCCACAGATCATGCATTTCACATGTCTAGACGTGAAGTAAAAAATAATTTGGACAATATCTGACATATTTTGAAATTTGTCAAAATCCGTCTTTTTTCCTGACCCCGGACCTTATGTGAAAACTAAGAAAATCTGAAAAGTCGAAAAAATAAGACCAATTTTTTTTTCACTTTTTTTTTGCCACAGATCATGCATTTCACATGTCTAGGCGTGAAGTAAAAATAATTTGGACAATATCTGACATATTTTGAAATTTGTCAAAATCCGTCTTTTTCCTGACCCCGGACCTTATGTGAAAACTAAGAAAATCTGAAAAGTCACGAAAAAAATAAGACCAATTTTTTTTTTCACTTTTTTTTGCCACAGATCATGCATTTCACATGTCTAGGCGTGAAGTAAAAAATAATTTGGACAATATCTGACATATTTTGAAATTTGTCAAAATCCGTCTTTTTCCTGACCCGGACCTTATGTGAAAACTAAGAAAATCTGAAAAGTCACGAAAAAAATAAGACCAATTTTTTTTTCACTTTTTTTTTGCCACAGATCATGCATTTCACATGTCTAGGCGTGAAGTAAAAAATAATTTGGACAATATCTGACATATTTTGAAATTTGTCAAAATCCGTCTTTTTCCTGACCCGGACCTTATGTGAAAACTAAGAAAATCTGAAAAGTACGAAAAAAATAAGACCAATTTTTTTTTCACTTTTTTTTGCCACAGATCATGCATTTCACATGTCTAGGCGTGAAGTAAAAATAATTTGGACAATATCTGACATATTTTGAAATTTGTCAAAATCCGTCTTTTCCTGACCCGGACCTTATGTGAAAACTAAGAAAATCTGAAAAGTACGAAAAAATAAGACCAATTTTTTTTTCACTTTTTTTTGCCACAGATCATGCATTTCACATGTCTAGGCGTGAAGTAAAAATAATTTGGACAATATCTGACATATTTTGAAATTTGTCAAAATCCGTCTTTTTCCTGACCCGGACCTTATGTGAAAACTAAGAAAATCTGAAAAGTCACGAAAAAATAAGACCAATTTTTTTTTTCACTTTTTTTTTGCCACAGATCATGCATTTCACATGTCTAGGCGTGAAGTAAAAAATAATTTGGACAATATCTGACATATTTTGAAATTTGTCAAAATCCGTCTTTTTCCTGACCCGGACCTTATGTGAAAACTAAGAAAAATCTGAAAAGTCTGAAAAAAAATAAGACCAATTTTTTTTTTCACTTTTTTTGCCACAGATCATGCATTTCACATGTCTAGACGTGAAGTAAAAAATAATTTGGACAATATCTGACATATTTTGAAATTTGTCAAAATCCGTCTTTTTTCCTGACCCGGACCTTATGTGAAAACTAAGAAAATCTGAAAAGTCTGAAAAAAATAAGACCAATTTTGTTTTTCACTTTTTTTTTGCCACAGATCATGCATTTCACATGTCTAGGCGTGAAGTAAAAATAATTTGGACAATATCTGACATATTTTGAAATTTGTCAAAATCCGTCTTTTCCTGACCCGGACCTTATGTGAAAACTAAGAAAATCTGAAAAGTCGACGAAAAAAATAAGACCAATTTTTTTTTTCACTTTTTTTTTTGCCACAGATCATGCATTTCACATGTCTAGGCGTGAAGTAAAAATAATTTGGACAATATCTGACATATTTTGAAATTTGTCAAAATCCGTCTTTTCCTGACCCGGACCTTATGTGAAAACTAAGAAAATCTGAAAAGTACGAAAAAAATAAGACCAATTTTTTTTTTCACTTTTTTTTGCCACAGATCATGCATTTCACATGTCTAGACGTGAAGTAAAAAATAATTTGGACAATATCTGACATATTTTGAAATTTGTCAAAATCCGTCTTTTTCCTGACCCCGGACCTTATGTGAAAACTAAGAAAATCTGAAAAGTACTGAAAAAAATAAGACCAATTTTTTTTTTCACTTTTTTTTTGCCACAGATCATGCATTTCACATGTCTAGACGTGAAGTAAAAAATAATTTGGACAATATCTGACATATTTTGAAATTTGTCAAAATCCGTCTTTTTTCCTGACGCCGGACCTTATGTGAAAACTAAGAAAATCTGAAAAGTACGAAAAAAAATAAGACAAATTTTTTTTTTCACTTTTTTTGCCACAGATCATGCATTTCACATGTCTAGACGTGAAGTAAAAATAATTTGGACAATATCTGACATATTTTGAAATTTGTCAAAATCCGTCTTTTTTCCTGACCCCGGACCTTATGTGAAAACTAAGAAAATCTGAAAAGTGCGAAAAAAATAAGACCAATTTTGTTTTCACTTTTTTTTTGCCACAGATCATGCATTTCACATGTCTAGACGTGAAGTAAAAATAATTTGGACAATATCTGACATATTTTGAAATTTGTCAAAATCCGTCTTTTTTCCTGACCCCGGACCTTATGTGAAAACTAAGAAAATCTGAAAAGTACGAAAAAAATAAGACCAATTTTTTTTTCACTTTTTTTTGCCACAGATCATGCATTTCACATGTCTAGACGTGAAGTAAAAATAATTTGGACAATATCTGACATATTTTGAAATTTGTCAAAATCCGTCTTTTTTCCTGACCCCGGACCTTATGTGAAAACTAAGAAAATCTGAAAAGTCCGAAAAAAATAAGACCAATTTTTTTTTCACTTTTTTTCGCCACAGATCATGCATTTCACATGTCTAGGCGTGAAGTAAAAATAATTTGGACAATATCTGACATATTTTGAAATTTGTCAAAATCCGTCTTTTCCTGACCCCGGACCTTATGTGAAAACTAAGAAAATCTGAAAAAAGTACGAAAAAAATAAGACCAATTTTTTTTTTCACTTTTTTTTTGCCACAGATCATGCATTTCACATGTCTAGGCGTGAAGTAAAAAATAATTTGGACAATATCTGACATATTTTGAAATTTGTCAAAATCCGTCTTTTTCCTGACCCGGACCTTATGTGAAAACTAAGAAAATCTGAAAAGTACGAAAAAAATAAGACCAATTTTTTTTTTCACTTTTTTTTTTTTTAGATCATGCATTTCACATGTCTAGACGTGAAGTAAAAAATAATTTGGACAATATCTGACATATTTTGAAATTTGTCAAAATCCGTCTTTTTCCTGACCCGGACCTTATGTGAAAACTAAGAAAATCTGAAAAGTACGAAAAAAATAAGACCAATTTTTTTTTCACTTTTTTTTGCCACAGATCATGCATTTCACATGTCTAGACGTGAAGTAAAAAATAATTTGGACAATATCTGACATATTTTGAAATTTGTCAAAATCCGTCTTTTTTCCTGACCCCGGACCTTATGTGAAAACTAAGAAAATCTGAAAAGTACGAAAAAAATAAGACCAATTTTTTTTTTCACTTTTTTTTTGCCACAGATCATGCATTTCACATGTCTAGACGTGAAGTAAAAAATAATTTGGACAATATCTGACATATTTTGAAATTTGTCAAAATCCGTCTTTTTTCCTGACCCCGGACCTTATGTGAAAACTAAGAAAATCTGAAAAGTACGAAAAAAATAAGACCAATTTTTTTTTCACTTTTTTTTGCCACAGATCATGCATTTCACATGTCTAGACGTGAAGTAAAAAATAATTTGGACAATATCTGACATATTTTGAAATTTGTCAAAATCCGTCTTTTTCCTGACCCCGGACCTTATGTGAAAACTAAGAAAATCTGAAAAGTACGACAAAAATAAGACCAATTTTGTTTTTCACTTTTTTTGCCACAGATCATGCATTTCACATGTCTAGACGTGAAGTAAAAAATAATTTGGACAATATCTGACATATTTTGAAATTTGTCAAAATCCGTCTTTTCCTGACCCGGACCTTATGTGAAAACTAAGAAAATCTGAAAAGTATGAAAAAAATAAGACCAATTTTTTTTTCACTTTTTTTTGCCACAGATCATGCATTTCACATGTCTAGACGTGAAGTAAAACATAATTTGGACAATATCTGACACATTTTGAAATTTGACAAAATCCGTCTTTTTTTCTGACCCCGGACCTTATGTGAAAACTAAGAAAATCTGAAAAGTACGAAAAAAATAAGACCAATTTTTTTTTTTCACTTTTTTTTTGCCACAGATCATGCATTTCACATGTCTAGGCGTGAAGTAAAAAATAATTTGGACAATATCTGACATATTTTGAAATTTGTCAAAATCCGTCTTTTTTCCTGACCCGGACCTTATGTGAAAACTAAGAAAATCTGAAAAAAGTACGAAAAAAATAAGACCAATTTTTTTTTTCACTTTTTTTTTTGCCACAGATCATGCATTTCACATGTCTAGGCGTGAAGTAAAAAATAATTTGGACAATATCTGACATATTTTGAAATTTGTCAAAATCCGTCTTTTCCTGACCCGGACCTTATGTGAAAACTAAGAAAATCTGAAAAGTCGCGAAAAAAATAAGACCATTTTTTTTTTTCACTTTTTTTTGCCACAGATCATGCATTTCACATGTCTAGGCG
>NW_025962133.1:417854-436499 GCF_017589495.1 Alosa alosa | reverse complement strand
TTTTTTTTTTTTTGCCATAGTTCATGCATT
Source organism: Alosa alosa (assembly GCF_017589495.1). NCBI lineage: Eukaryota > Metazoa > Chordata > Actinopteri > Clupeiformes > Clupeidae > Alosa > Alosa alosa. The sequence continues at coordinate 436,469 of NW_025962133.1, read as the reverse complement.
TCACATGTCTAGACATGAAAAAAAAATAATTTGGACAATATCTGACAGATTTTGAAATTTCAAAAAAAAAAAAAAACTTTTCTGCATCCTGACCTTATGAAAACTAAAAAAATCTGAAAAGTAAGAAAAAAATCAGACCAATTTTTTTTTCATTTTTTGTTTGCCATAGTTAATGCATTTCACATGTGTAGATGTGAAAAAAATAATAATTTGGACAATAATTGACAGATTTTGAAATTTTTCAAAAATCTGTCTTTTTTTCCTGACCCCGGACCTTAAATGAAAACTAAGAAAATCTGAAAAAAGTCTGAAAAAAATCAAACCAATTTTTTTTTTCTTTTTTTTGCCATAGTTCATGCATTTCACATATCTAGACATGAAATAAAAAATAATTTGGACAATATCTGACAGATTTTGAAATTTGTAAAAAAAACTTTCTAGCATCCTGACCTTAAAAACTAAAAAATCTGAAAAAAGAAAAAAAAAATCAGATTTTTTTTTTTTTTTTGTTGCCATAGTTAATGCATTTCACATGTGTAGATGTGAAAAAATAATAATTTGGACAATAATTGACAGATTTTGAAATTTTTCAAAGATCTGTCTTTTTTCCTGACCCCGGACTTTAAATGAAAACTAAGGAAATCTGAAAAGTCTGAAAAAATCAAACCAATTTTTTTCACTTTTTTTTGCCATAGTTCATGCATTTCACATGTCTAGGCGTGAAATAAAATTTTCAAAAATCTGTCTTTTTCCTGACCCCGGACCTTATATGAAAACTAAGAAAATCTGAAAAGTCTGAAAAAAAATCAGACCATTTTTTTTTTCTCCACTTTTTTTTGCCATAGTTTATGCATTTCACATGTCTAGACATGAAATAAAAAATAATTTGGACAATATCTGACAGATTTTTTGAAATTTGTAAAAAAAAAACTTTCTCGCATCCTGACCCATGAAAACTAAGAAAATCTGAAAAGTAAAAAAAATCAGACCAATTTTTTTTTCATTTTGTTGCCATAGTTAATGCATTTCACATGTGTAGATGTGAAAAAAATAATAATTTGGACAATAATTGACAGATTTTGAAATTTTTCAAAAATCTGTCTGTCTTTTTCCTGACCCCGGACCTTAAATGAAAACTAAGAAAATCTGAAAAGTCTGAAAAAAATCAAACCAATTTTTTTTTTTTCACTTTTTTTTGCCATAGTTCATGCATTTAGCATATCTAGACATGAAATAAAAAATAATTTGGACAATATCTGACAGATTTTGAAATTTGTAAAAAAAAAACTTTCTCGCATCCTGACCATAAAAACTAAAAAATCTGAAAAGTAAAAAAAAATCAGACCACATTTTTTTTTTTCATTTTTTGTTGCCATAGTTAATGCATTTCACATGTGTAGATGTGAAAAAATAATAATTTGGACAATAATTGACAGATTTTGAAATTTTTCAAAAATCTGTCTTTTTTCCTGACCCCGGACTTTAAATGAAAACTAAAAATCTGAAAAGTCTGAAAAAATCAAACCAATTTTTTTTTTTTCACTTTTTTTGCCATAGTTCATGCATTTCACATGTCTAGGCGTGAAATAAAATTTGGAAAAATCTGTCTTTTTTTTCCTGACCCCGGACCTTATATGAAAACTAACTAAAAATCTGAAAAAAATCTGAAAAAAAAATCAGACCATTTTTTTTTTCTCCCTTTTTTTTTTGCCATAGTTTATGCATTTCACATGTCTAGACATGAAATAAAAAATAATTTGGACAATATCTGACAGATTTTGAAATTTGTAAAAAAAAACTTTCTCGCATCCTGACCTCGAAAACTAAGAAAATCTGAAAAGTAAGAAAAAAATCAGACCAATTTTTTTTTTCATTTTTTGTTGCCATAGTTAATGCATTTCACATGTGTAGATGTGAAAAAATAATAATTTGGACAATAATTGACAGATTTTGAAATTTTTCAAAAATCTGTCTTTTTTCCTGACCACGGACCTTAAATGAAAACTAAGAAAATCTGAAAAGTACGAAAAAATCAAACCAATTTTTTTTCACTTTTTTTGCCATAGTTCATGCATTTCACATGTCTAGACATGAAATAAAAAATAATTTGGACAATATCTGACAGATTTTTGAAATTTGTAAAAAAAAACTTTCTCATCCTGACCCGGACCTTAAAAAACTCTGAAAATCTGAAAATCTGAAAAAAAAAAATCATTTTTTTTTCATTTGGACAATTTTTTTTTGCCATAGTTAATGCATTTCACATGTGTAGATGTGAAAAAAATAATAATTTGGACAATAATTGACAATTTTGGACAATATTTTCAAAATTTTTCAAAATCTGTTTTTCCTGACCCGGACCTTAAATGAAAACTAAGAAAATCTGAAAAGTCTGAAAAAATCAAACCAATTTTTTTTTCACTTTTTTTTGCCATAGTTCATGCATTTCACATGTCTAGACATGAAATAAAAAATAATTTGGACAATATCTGACAGATTTTTGAAATTTGTAAAAAAACTTTTTCGCATCCTGACCTTAAAAAACTAAAAAAATCTGAAAAGTAAGAAAAAAATCAGACCATTTTTTTTTTCATTTTTTTTGTTGCCATAGTTAATGCATTTCACATGTGTAGATGTGAAAAAAATAATAATTTGGACAATAATTGACAGATTTTGAAATTTTTCAAAAATCTGTCTTTTTTTCCTGACCCCGGACTTTAAATGAAAACTAAGAAAATCTGAAAAGTCTGAAAAAATCAAACAAATTTTTTTCACTTTTTTTTGCCATAGTTCATGCATTTCACATGTCTAGGCGTGAAATAAAAAATTTTGGACAAAATCTGACATATTTTGAAATTTTTCCTTTTCCTGACCCCGGACCTTATATGAAAACTAAGAAAATCTGAAAAGTACGAAAAAATCAGACCATTCTTTTTTTTCATTTTTTTTTTTTGCCATAGTTTATGCATTTCACATGTCTAGACATGAAAAAAAAAAATAATTTGGACAATATCTGACAGATTTTGAAATTTGTCAAAAAAAAACTTTCCTGCACCCTGACCTTATAAATGAAAACTAAGAAAATCTGAAAAGTAAGAAAAAAAATCAGACCAAATTTTTTTTTTCATTTTTTTTTTGCCATAGTTAATGCATTTCACATGTGTAGATGTGAAAAAATAATAATTTGGACAATAATTGACAGATTTTGAAATTTTTCAAAATCTGTCTTTTTTTCCTGACCCCGGACCTTAAATGAAAACTAAGAAAATCTGAAAAGTCTGAAAAAATCAAACCAATTTTTTTTTTCACTTTTTTTTGCCATAGTTCATGCATTTCACATATCTAGACATGAAATAAAAAATAATTTGGACAATATCTGACAGATTTTGAAATTTGTAAAAAAACTTTTTCGCATCCTGACCCATAAAAACTAAAAAAATCTGAAAAGTAAAAAAAAAAAATCAGACCATTTTTTTTTTTTCATTTTTGTTGCCATAGTTAATGCATTTCACATGTGTAGATGTGAAAAAATAATAATTTGGACAATAATTGACAGATTTTGAAATTTTTCAAAAAAAATCTGTCTTTTTCCTGACCCCGGACTTTAAATGAAAACTAAGGAAATCTGAAAAAAGTCTGAAAAAATCAAACCAATTTTTTTTCACTTTTTTTTTGCCATAGTTCATGCATTTCACATGTCTATAATTTGACAAATAAAATTTTGAAATTTTCAAAAATCTGTCTTTTTTCCTGACCCGGACCTTATATGAAAACTAAGAAAATCTGAAAATGAAAAAAAAAAATCAGACCATTCTTTTTTTCCACTTTTTTTTTGCCATAGTTTATGCATTTCACATGTCTAGACATGAAAAAAAAATAATTTGGACAATATCTGACAGATTTTGAAATTGTAAAAAAAAAACTTTCTCGCATCCTGACCCATGAAAACTAAGAAAATCTGAAAAGTAAAAAAAAAATCAGACCATTTTTTTTTTTCATTTTTTTTGCCATAGTTAATGCATTTCACATGTGTAGATGTGAAAAAATAATAATTTGGACAATAATTGACAGATTTTGAAATTTTTCAAAAATCTGTTTTTTTTTCTGACCCCGGACCTTAAATGAAAACTAAGAAAATCTGAAAAGTATGAAAAAAATCAAACCAATTTTTTTTTCACTTTTTTTTTGCCATAGTTCATGCATTTCGCATATCTAGACATGAAATAAAAAATAATTTGGACAATATCTGACAGATTTTGAAATTTGTAAAAAAAAAACTTTTTCGCATCCTGACCATAAAAACTAAAAAAATCTGAAAAAAGTAAAAAAAAAATCAGACCACATTTTTTTTTTTTTCATTTTTTGTTGCCATAGTTAATGCATTTCACATGTGTAGATGTGAAAAAATAATAATTTGGACAATAATTGACAGATTTTGAAATTTTTCAAAAATCTGTCTTTTTTCCTGACCCCGGACTTTAAATGAAAACTAAGGAAATCTGAAAAGTCTACGAAAAAAAATCAAACCAATTTTTTTTTCACTTTTTTGCCATAGTTCATGCATTTCACATGTCTAGGCGTGAAATAAAATTTTTTTCAAAATCTGTCAATTTTTTCCTGACCCCGGACCTTATATGAAAACTAAGAAAATCTGAAAAAAAAATCTGAAAAAAAAAAAATCAGACCATTTTTTTTTCTCCACTTTTTTTTGCCATAGTTTATGCATTTCACATGTCTAGACATGAAATAAAAAATAATTTGGACAATATCTGACAGATTTTTGAAATTTTAAAAAAAAAAACTTTTTCTGCATCCTGACCTTATGTGAAAACTAAGAAAATCTGAAAAGTAAGAAAAAAAAATCAGACCAATTTTTTTTTCATTTTTTTTGCCATAGTTAATGCATTTCACATGTCTAGATGTGAAAAAAATAATAATTTGGACAATAATTGACAGATTTTGAAATTTGTCAAAATCTGTCTTTTTCCTGACCCGGACCTTAAATGAAAACTAAAAATCTGAAAAGTACGAAAAAAAAAACCAATTTTTTTTTTTTCATTTTTTTTTTGCCATAGTTATCATGCATTTCACATGTGTAGATGTGAAAAAATAATAATTTGGACAATAATTGACAGATTTTGAAATTTTCAAAATCTGTTTTTCCTGACCCCGGACCTTAAATGAAAACTAAGAAAATCTGAAAAGTCTGAAAAAAATCAAACCATTTTTTTTTTCACTTTTTTTTTGCCATAGTTCATGCATTTCACATATCTAGACATGAAATAAAAAATAATTTGGACAATATCTGACAGATTTTGAAATTTGTAAAAAAAACTTTCTCGCATCCTGACCCATAAAAACTAAAAAAATCTGAAAAGTAAAAAAAAAAATCAGACCAATTTTTTTTTTTTCATTTTTTTGTTGCCATAGTTAATGCATTTCACATGTGTAGATGTGAAAAAATAATAATTTGGACAATAATTGACAGATTTTGAAATTTTTCAAAAATCTGTCTTTTTTCCTGACCCCGGACTTTAAATGAAAACTAAGGAAATCTGAAAAGTACGAAAAAATCAAACCAAATTTTTTCACTTTTTTTTTGCCATAGTTCATGCATTTCACATGTCTAGGCGTGAAATAAAAATTTTCAAAAATCTGTCTTTTTTCCTGACCCGGACCTTATATGAAAACTAAGAAAATCTGAAAAGTCTGAAAAAAATCAGACCATTCTTTTTTTCTCCACTTTTTTTTTTTTTTTTTATGCATTTCACATGTCTAGACATGAAATAAAAAATAATTTGGACAATATCTGACAGATTTTGAAATTTGTAAAAAAAACTTTCTCGCATCCTGACCGCGAAAACTAAGAAAATCTGAAAAGTAAGAAAAAAATCAGACCATTTTTTTTTTTTCATTTTTGTTGCCATAGTTAATGCATTTCACATGTGTAGATGTGAAAAAATAATAATTTGGACAATAATTGACAGATTTTGAAATTTTTCAAAAATCTGTCTTTTTTCCTGACCCCGGACCTTAAATGAAAACTAAGAAAATCTGAAAAGTACGAAAAAATCAAACCAATTTTTTTTCACTTTTTTTGCCATAGTTCATGCATTTCGCATATCTAGACATGAAATAAAAAATAATTTGGACAATATCTGACAGATTTTGAAATTTCAAAAAAAAAAAACTTTTTCGCATCCTGACTTTAAAAACTAAAAAATCTGAAAAGTAAAAAAAAAATCAGACCAATTTTTTTTTTTTCATTTTTTGTTTGCCATAGTTAATGCATTTCACATGTGTAGATGTGAAAAAAAATAATAATTTGGACAATAATTGACAGATTTTGAAATTTTAAAAAAAATCTGTTTTTTTCCTGACCCCGGACCTTTAAATGAAAACTAAGAAAATCTGAAAAGTCTGAAAAAATCAAACCAATTTTTTTTTTTTTTTTTTTTTGCCATAGTTCATGCATTTCACATGTCTAGACATGAAATAAAAATAATTTGGACAATATCTGACATTTTTTCACATTTGTCAAAAAAATTTTTTTCTGACCAGATTTTGGACCCATCCTGAAGTTGAAAACTAAAAAAATCTGAAAAGTAATAAAAAAAATCAGACCAATTTTTTTTTTCATTTTTTTTTGCCATAGTTAATGCATTTCACATGTCTAGATGTGAAAAAATAATAATTTGGACAATAATTGACAGATTTTGAAATTTTTCAAAATCTGTCTTTTTTCCTGACCCCGGACCTTAAATGAAAACTAAGAAAATCTGAAAAGTACGAAAAAATCAAACCAATTTTTTTTTCTTTTTTTTGCCATAGTTCATGCATTTCGCATATCTAGACATGAAATAAAAAATAATTTGGACAATATCTGACAGATTTTGAAATTTGTCAAAAAAAAAAACTTTTCTCGCATCCTGACCCAAAAAAACTAAAAAATCTGAAAAGTAAAAAAAAAAAAATCAGACCACATTTTTTTTTCATTTTTGTTGCCATAGTTAATGCATTTCACATGTGTAGATGTGAAAAAATAATAATTTGGACAATAATTGACAGATTTTGAAATTTTTCAAAAATCTGTCTTTTTTCCTGACCCCGGACTTTAAATGAAAACTAAGAAAATCTGAAAAAAGTAAAAAAAAAATCAAACCAATTTTTTTTTTCACTTTTTTTTTGCCATAGTTCATGCATTTCATGTCATGTCTAGGACGTGAAATAAAATTTTCAAAAATCTGTTTTTTCCTGACCCCGGACCTTATATGAAAACTAAGAAAATCTGAAAAATAAAAAAAAAAATCAGACCATCTTTTTTCTCCACTTTTTTTTTGCCATAGTTTATGCATTTCACATGTCTAGACATGAAATAAAAAAATAATTTGGACAATATCTGACAGATTTTGAAATTTGTAAAAAAAAACTTTTCGCATCCTGACCTTATGTGAAAACTAAAAAAATCTGAAAAAAAAAAAAAAATCAGACCAATTTTTTTTTCATTTTTTGTTGCCATAGTTAATGCATTTCACATGTGTAGATGTGAAAAAATAATAATTTGGACAATAATTGACAGATTTTGAAATTTTTCAAAAATCTGTCTTTTTTCCTGACCCGGACCTTAAATGAAAACTAAGAAAATCTGAAAAGTACGAAAAAATCAAACCAATTTTTTTTCACTTTTTTTTGCCATAGTTCATGCATTTCGCATATCTAGACATGAAATAAAAAATAATTTGGACAATATCTGACAGATTTTGAAATTTAAAAAAAAAACTTTCTCGCATCCTGACCTTAAAAACTAAAAAAATCTGAAAAAGTAAAAAAAAATCAGACCACATTTTTTTTTTTCATTTTTGTTGCCATAGTTAATGCATTTCACATGTGTAGATGTGAAAAAATAATAATTTGGACAATAATTGACAGATTTTGAAATTTTTCAAAAATCTGTCTTTTTTCCTGACCCCGGACTTTAAATGAAAACTAAGAAAATCTGAAAAGTACGAAAAAAAAAAATCAAACCAAATTTTTTCACTTTTTTTTGCCATAGTTCATGCATTTCACATGTCTAGGCGTGAAATAAAAATTTTCAAAAATCTGTCTTTTTTCCTGACCCCGGACCTTATATGAAAACTAAGAAAATCTGAAAATCTGAAAAGTGATGTGAAAAAATCAGACCATTTTTTTTTCTCCACTTTTTTTTTTGCCATAGTTTATGCATTTCACATGTCTAGACATGAAATAAAAAATAATTTGGACAATATCTGACAGATTTTGAAATTTGTAAAAAAAAAACTTTTTCGCATCCTGACCCTTTGAAAACTAAGAAAATCTGAAAAGTAAAAAAAAATCAGACCAATTTTTTTTTTCATTTTTTGTTGCCATAGTTAATGCATTTCACATGTGTAGATGTGAAAAAAAAATAATAATTTGGACAATAATTGACAGATTTTGAAATTTTTCAAAATCTGTCTTTTTTCCTGACCCCGGACCTTAAATGAAAACTAAGAAAATCTGAAAAGTCTGAAAAAAAACCAATTTTTTTTCACTTTTTTTTGCCATAGTTCATGCATTTAGCATATCTAGACATGAAATAAAAAATAATTTGGACAATATCTGACAGATTTTGAAATTTGTAAAAAAAAACTTTTTCTCGCATCCTGACCATAAAAACTAAAAAAATCTGAAAAGTAAAAAAAAAATCAGACCACATTTTTTTTTTTTTTTTTTGTTGCCATAGTTAATGCATTTCACATGTGTAGATGTGAAAAAATAATAATTTGGACAATAATTGACAGATTTTGAAATTTTTCAAAAAATCTGTCTTTTTTCCTGACCCCGGACTTTAAATGAAAACTAAGAAAATCTGAAAAGTCTGAAAAAAATCAAACCAAATTTTTTTTCACTTTTTTTTGCCATAGTTCATGCATTTCACATGTCTAAGTAAAAAATGATTTGGAAAATTTTCAAAAATCTGTCTTTTTCCTGACCCGGACCTTATATGAAAACTAAGAAAATCTGAAAAGTCTGAAAAAATCAGACCATTTTTTTTCTCCACTTTTTTTTGCCATAGTTTATGCATTTCACATGTCTAGACATGAAATAAAAAATAATTTGGACAATATCTGACAGATTTTGAAATTTGTCAAAAAAAAAAACTTTTTCGCATCCTGACCTTATGTGAAAACTAAAAAAATCTGAAAAGTAAGAAAAAAAAAGACCAATTTTTTTTTTTTTTTTTGTTGCCATAGTTAATGCATTTCACATGTGTAGATGTGAAAAAATAATAATTTGGACAATAATTGACAGATTTTGAAATTTTTCAAAAATCTGTTTTTTTTTTTCCTGACCCCGGACCTTAAATGAAAACTAAGAAAATCTGAAAAATGAAAAAAATCAAACCAATTTTTTTTTTTCACTTTTTTTTGCCATAGTTCATGCATTTCACATGTCTAGACATGAAATAAAAAAATAATTTGGACAATATCTGACAGATTTTGAAATTTAAAAAAAAAACTGTCTTTTTCTGATCCGGACCTTATAAAAAACTAAAAAAATCTGAAAAGTAAGAAAAAAAATCAGACCAATTTTTTTTTTTTTTTTTTGCCATAGTTAATGCATTTCACATGTGTAGATGTGAAAAAAATAATAATTTGGACAATAATTGACAGATTTTGAAATTTTTAAAAAAATCTGTCTTTTTTCCTGACCCGGACCTTGAAAAAAAAATAAGACCAATTTTTTTTTCATTTTTTTTTGCCATAGTTCATGCATTTCACATTTAGATGTGAAAAAAAAATAATAATTTGGACAATATGACAATTTTGAAATTTTCAAAATCTGTCTTTTTCCTGACCCCGGACCTTAAATGAAAACTAAGAAAATCTGAAAATTTGAAAAAATCAAACCATTTTTTTTTTTCACTTTTTTTTGCCATAGTTCATGCATTTCACATATCTAGACATGAATAAAAAAATAATTTGGACAATATCTGACAGATTTTGAAATTGTAAAAAAAACTTTTCGCATCCTGACCTTAAAAAACTAAAAAAATCTGAAAAGTAAAAAAAAAATCAGACCAATTTTTTTTTTTTCATTTTTGTTGCCATAGTTAATGCATTTCACATGTGTAGATGTGAAAAAATAATAATTTGGACAATAATTGACAGATTTTGAAATTTTTCAAAAATCTGTCTTTTTTCCTGACCCCGGACTTTAAATGAAAACTAAGAAAATCTGAAAAGTATGAAAAAATCAAACCAATTTTTTTTTCACTTTTTTTTTTTGCCATAGTTCATGCATTTCACATGTCTAGACGTGAAATAAAATTTTCAAAAAATCTGTCTTTTTTCCTGACCCCGGACCTTATATGAAAACTAAGAAAATCTGAAAAGTCTGAAAAAATCAGACCATTTTTTTTTTCATTTTTTTTTTGCCATAGTTTATGCATTTCACATGTCTAGACATGAAATAAAAAATAATTTGGACAATATCTGACAGATTTTGAAATTTGTCAAAAAAAAAACTTTTTCTGCATCCTGACCTTATGTGAAAACTAAAAAATCTGAAAAAAAGTAAAAAAAAATCAGACCAATTTTTTTTTTTCATTTTTTGTTGCCATAGTTAATGCATTTCACATGTGTAGATGTGAAAAAATAATAATTTGGACAATAATTGACAGATTTTGAAATTTTTCAAAAATCTGTCTTTTTTCCTGACCCCGGACCTTAAATGAAAACTAAGAAAATCTGAAAAGTCTGAAAAAAATCAAACCATCTGTTTTTTTTTTTTTCACTTTTTTTTGCCATAGTTCATGCATTTATGCATATCTAGACATGAAATAAAAAATAATTTGGACAATATCTGACAGATTTTTGAAATTTGTAAAAAAAAAACTTTTCGCATCCTGACCTTAAAAAACTAAAAAAATCTGAAAAAAAAAAAAAAATCAGACCATTTTTTTTTCATTTTTTGTTGCCATAGTTAATGCATTTCACATGTGTAGATGTGAAAAAATAATAATTTGGACAATAATTGACAGATTTTGAAATTTTTCAAAAATCTGTCTTTTTTCCTGACCCGGACTTTAAATGAAAACTAAGAAAATCTGAAAAGTCTGAAAAAAATCAAAACAAATTTTTTTTTTTCACTTTTTTTTGCCATAGTTCATGCATTTCACATGTCTAATTTGGACAATAATTGACAATTTTTAAAATTAAAAAAAAAATCTGTCTTTTTTTCCTGACCCCGGACCTTATATGAAAACTAAGAAAATCTGAAAAAGTCTGAAAAAATCAGACCATTTTTTTTTTCACTTTTTTTTGCCATAGTTTATGCATTTCACATGTCTAGACATGAAATAAAAAATAATTTGGACAATATCTGACAGATTTTGAAATTTGTCAAAAAAAAACTTTTTCTCGCATCCTGACCTTATGTGAAAACTAAGAAAATCTGAAAAGTAAGAAAAAAATCAGACCAATTTTTTTTTTCATTTTTTTTGCCATAGTTAATGCATTTCACATGTGTAGATGTGAAAAAAAATAATAATTTGGACAATAATTGACAGATTTTGAAATTTTTCAAAATCTGTCTTTTTTTTCCTGACCCGGACCTTAAATGAAAACTAAGAAAATCTGAAAATGTCTGAAAAAAAATCAAACCAATTTTTTTTTTCACTTTTTTTTGCCATAGTTCATGCATTTCACATATCTAGACATGAAATAAAAAATAATTTGGACAATATCTGACAGATTTTGAAATTTGTAAAAAAAAAAACTTTTTTCGCATCCTGACCTTATAAAAACTAAAAAAATCTGAAAAGTAAAAAAAAATCAGACCACATTTTTTTTTTCATTTTTGTTTTGCCATAGTTAATGCATTTCACATGTGTAGATGTGAAAAAAATAATAATTTGGACAATAATTGACAGATTTTGAAATTTTTCAAAAATCTGTCTTTTTTTTCCTGACCCGGACTTTAAATGAAAACTAAGGAAATCTGAAAAGTCTGAAAAAATCAAACAATTTTTTTTTTTTTTTTTTTTGCCATAGTTCATGCATTTCACATGTCTAGGCGTGAAATAAAATTTTCAAAATCTGTCAAAAATTTTTTTCCTGACCCCGGACCTTATATGAAAACTAAGAAAATCTGAAAAGTCTGAAAAAATCAGACCATTCTTTTTTTCTCCACTTTTTTTGCCATAGTTTATGCATTTCACATGTCTAGACATGAAATAAAAAATAATTTGGACAATATCTGACAGATTTTGAAATTTGTAAAAAAACTTTTTCGCATCCTGACCTTATGTGAAAACTAAGAAAATCTGAAAAGTAAGAAAAAAAAAATCAGACCAATTTTTTTTTTTCATTTTTTGTTTGCCATAGTTAATGCATTTCACATGTGTAGATGTGAAAAAAAATAATAATTTGGACAATAATTGACAGATTTTGAAATTTTTCAAAAATCTGTCTTTTTTTTCCTGACCCGGACCTTAAATGAAAACTAAGAAAATCTGAAAAATGTCTAGGCGAAAAAAATCAAACCAAATTTTTTTTTTTCACTTTTTTTTGCCATAGTTCATGCATTTCGCATATCTAGACATGAAATAAAAAATAATTTGGACAATATCTGACAGATTTTGAAATTTGTAAAAAAAAACTCTCGCATCCTGACCTTAAAAACTAAAAAATCTGAAAAGTAAAAAAAAAAATCAGACCATTTTTTTTTCATTTTTGTTTGCCATAGTTAATGCATTTCACATGTGTAGATGTGAAAAAATAATAATTTGGACAATAATTGACAGATTTTGAAATTTTTCAAAAATCTGTCTTTTTTTCCTGACCCGGACTTTAAATGAAAACTAAGAAAATCTGAAAAGTCTGAAAAAAAATCAAACCAATTTTTTTTTTCACTTTTTTTTTGCCATAGTTCATGCATTTCACATGTCTAGGCGTGTAAAAATAAAATTTTGAAAAAAAAATCTGTTTTTTCCTGACCCGGACCTTATATGAAAACTAAGAAAATCTGAAAAAAGTCTGAAAAAAATCAGACCATTTTTTTTCTCCTTTTTTTTTGCCATAGTTTATGCATTTCACATGTCTAGACATGAAATAAAAAATAATTTGGACAATATCTGACAGATTTTGAAATTTGTAAAAAAAAAACTTTCTCGCATCCTGACCGCGAAAACTAAAAAAATCTGAAAAGTAAAAAAAAAAATCAGACCAATTTTTTTTTCATTTTTGTTGCCATAGTTAATGCATTTCACATGTGTAGATGTGAAAAAATAATAATTTGGACAATAATTGACAGATTTTGAAATTTTTCAAAAATCTGTCTTTTTTCCTGACCCCGGACCTTAAATGAAAACTAAGAAAATCTGAAAAGTCTGAAAAAAAATAAAACCAAATTTTTTTTTTTTTTCACTTTTTTTTTGCCATAGTTCATGCATTTCACATATCTAGACATGAAATAAAAAAAATAATTTGGACAATATCTGACAGATTTTGAAATTTTGAAATAAAAAAAAAAATTTTTCTGCATCCTGACCCATAAAAAACTAAAAAATCTGAAAAGTAAAGAAAAAAATCAGACCACATTTTTTTTTTCATTTTTGTTGCCATAGTTAATGCATTTCACATGTGTAGATGTGAAAAAAATAATAATTTGGACAATAATTGACAGATTTTGAAATTTTTCAAAAATCTGTCTTTTTCCTGACCCCGGACTTTAAATGAAAACTAAGAAAATCTGAAAAGTCTGAAAAAATCAAACCAATTTTTTTTTTCACTTTTTTTTGCCATAGTTCATGCATTTCACATGTCTAGACATGAAATAAAAAATAATTTGGACAATATCTGACAATTTTGAAATTTGTGGAAAAAACGATTTTTTTTCCTGACCCGGACCTTATATGAAAACTAAAAAAATCTGAAAAGTAAAAAAAAAAATCAGACCATTTTTTTTTTTCATTTTTTTTTTGCCATAGTTAATGCATTTCACATGTCTAGATGTGAAAAAAATAATAATTTGGACAATAATTGACAGATTTTGAAATTTTCAAAAAAATCTGTCTTTTTTCCTGACCCGGACTTTAAATGAAAACTAAGAAAATCTGAAAAGTCTGAAAAAATCAAACCAATTTTTTTTTTCACTTTTTTTGCCATAGTTCATGCATTTCACATGTCTAGGCGTGAAAAAATAATAATTTGGACAATAATTGACAATTTTGAAATTTGAAAAAAAAAATCTGTTTTTTTTTTTCCTGACCCCGGACCTTAAATGAAAACTAAGAAAATCTGAAAAATCTGAAAAAAATCAGACCAATTTTTTTTCACTTTTTTTGCCATAGTTCATGCATTTCACATGTCTAGACATGAAATAAAAAATAATTTGGACAATATCTGACAGATTTTGAAATTTGTAAAAAAAAAAACTTTTCGCATCCATGTAAAAACTAAAAAATCTGAAAAGTAAAAAAAAAATCAGACCAATTTTTTTTTTTTTTTTTGTTGCCATAGTTAATGCATTTCACATGTGTAGATGTGAAAAAATAATAATTTGGACAATAATTGACAGATTTTGAAATTTTTCAAAATCTGTCTTTTTTCCTGACCCGGACTTTAAATGAAAACTAAAAAATCTGAAAAGTCTGAAAAAATCAAACCAATTTTTTTTTTCACTTTTTTTTGCCATAGTTCATGCATTTCACATGTCTAGGCGTGAAAAAAAATTTGGAAAAAATCTGTCATATTTTTTCCTGACCCCGGACCTTATATGAAAACTAAGAAAATCTGAAAAGTCTGAAAAAAATCAGACCATTTTTTTTTCTCCTTTTTTTTTGCCATAGTTTATGCATTTCACATGTCTAGACATGAAAAAAAAAATAATTTGGACAATATCTGACAGATTTTGAAATTTGTAAAAAAAAACTTTCTTTCGCATCCTGACCTTATGTGAAAACTAAGAAAATCTGAAAAGTAAAAAAAAAAAATCAGACCAATTTTTTTTTTTCATTTTGTTGCCATAGTTAATGCATTTCACATGTGTAGATGTGAAAAAATAATAATTTGGACAATAATTGACAGATTTTGAAATTTTTCAAAAATCTGTCTTTTTTCCTGACCCCGGACCTTAAATGAAAACTAAGAAAATCTGAAAAGTACGAAAAAATCAAACCAATTTTTTTTCACTTTTTTTGCCATAGTTCATGCATTTCGCATATCTAGACATGAAATAAAAAATAATTTGGACAATATCTGACAGATTTTGAAATTTGTAAAAAAAAACTTTCTCGCATCCTGACCGAAAAAAAAAAAAAAATCTGAAAAGTAAAAAAAAATCAGACCACATTTTTTTTTCATTTTTGTTGCCATAGTTAATGCATTTCACATGTGTAGATGTGAAAAAATAATAATTTGGACAATAATTGACAGATTTTGAAATTTTTCAAAAATCTGTCTTTTTTCCTGACCCCGGACTTTAAATGAAAACTAAGGAAATCTGAAAAGTCTGAAAAAAATCAAACCAAAATTTTTTTTTTCTTTTTTTTTTTGCCATAGTTCATGCATTTCACATGTCTAGGCGTGAAAAAAAAATTTTCAAAAATCTGTCATATTTTTTTTCCTGACCCCGGACCTTATATGAAAACTAAGAAAATCTGAAAAAAGTGAAAAAATCAGACCATTCTTTTTTTCTCCTTTTTTTTTTTTGCCATAGTTTATGCATTTCACATGTCTAGACATGAAAATAAAAAATAATTTGGACAATATCTGACAGATTTTTTGAAATTTGGACAAAAAAAATTTTGAAATTTTTCTCGCATCCTGACCTTATGTGAAAACTAAAAAAATCTGAAAAGTAAAAAAAAAAATCAGACCAATTTTTTTTTCATTTTTTTGTTGCCATAGTTAATGCATTTCACATGTGTAGATGTGAAAAAATAATAATTTGGACAATAATTGACAGATTTTGAAATTTTTCAAAAATCTGTCTTTTTTTCCTGACCCCGGACCTTAAATGAAAACTAAGAAAATCTGAAAAGTATGAAAAAATCAAACCAATTTTTTTTTCACTTTTTTTTGCCATAGTTCATGCATTTCACATGTCTAGACATGAAAAAAAAATAATTTGGACAATATCTGACAGATTTTGAAATTTGTAAAAAATCTGTCTTTTTTCCTGACCCGGACCTTATATGAAAACTAAGAAAATCTGAAAAGTCTGAAAAAAATCAGACCATTTTTTTTTTCATTTTTTTTTGCCATAGTTAATGCATTTCACATGTCTAGACATGAAAAAAATAAAAAATAATTTGGACAATATCTGACAGATTTTGAAATTTGAAAAAGTAAGAAAAAAAAAAACTTTTCTGACCCCGCATCCTATGTGAAAACTAAAAAATCTGAAAAGTAAAAAAAAAATCAGACCAATTTTTTTTTCATTTTTTTTGCCATAGTTAATGCATTTCACATGTGTAGATGTGAAAAAATAATAATTTGGACAATAATTGACAGATTTTGAAATTTTTCAAAAATCTGTCTTTTTCCTGACCCCGGACCTTAAATGAAAACTAAGAAAATCTGAAAAATCTGAAAAAAAATCAAACCAATTTTTTTTTTTTTCACTTTTTTTTGCCATAGTTCATGCATTTCACATATCTAGACATGAAATAAAAATAATTTGGACAATATCTGACAGATTTTGAAATTTGTAAAAAAAAAAACTTTTTCGCATCCTGACCCCATAAAAAACTAAAAAAATCTGAAAAAGTAAAAAAAAAATCAGACCAATTTTTTTTTTTTTTTTTTGTTGCCATAGTTAATGCATTTCATGTGTGTAGATGTGAAAAAAATAATAATTTGGACAATAATTGACAGATTTTGAAATTTTTTAAAAAAAAATCTGTCTTTTTTCCTGACCCGGACTTTAAATGAAAACTAAGAAAATCTGAAAAGTACGAAAAAAA
Source organism: Alosa alosa (assembly GCF_017589495.1). Lineage (NCBI taxonomy): Eukaryota > Metazoa > Chordata > Actinopteri > Clupeiformes > Clupeidae > Alosa > Alosa alosa. Next base: position 419,497 of record NW_025962133.1, on the reverse strand, counting down.
AATCAAACCAATTTTTTTTTTCATTTTTTTTTGCCATAGTTCATGCATTTCACATGTCTAGATGTGAAAAAATAAAATTTGGACAAAATCTGTCATATTTTTTAAAAAAACCCGGACCCGGACCTTAAATGAAAACTAAGAAAATCTGAAAAGTCTGAAAAAATCAGACCATTTTTTTTTCACTTTTTTTTGCCATAGTTCATGCATTTCACATGTCTAGACATGAAATAAAAAATAATTTGGACAATATCTGACAGATTTTGAAATTTGTAAAAAAAAAAAAACTTTCTCGCATCCCTGACCATAAAAAACTAAAAAAATCTGAAAAGTAAGAAAAAAATCAGACCAATTTTTTTTTTTTTTTGTTTGCCATAGTTAATGCATTTCACATGTGTAGATGTGAAAAAATAATAATTTGGACAATAATTGACAGATTTTGAAATTTTTCAAAAATCTGTCTTTTTTCCTGACCCCGGACTTTAAATGAAAACTAAGAAAATCTGAAAAGTCTGAAAAAAATCAAACCAAATTTTTTTCTTTTTTTTTTTGCCATAGTTCATGCATTTCACATGTCTAAAATAATGAAATAAAATTTTCAAAAATCTGTCTTTTTCCTGACCCCGGACCTTATATGAAAACTAAGAAAATCTGAAAAGTCTGAAAAAATCAGACCATTCTTTTTCTCCATTTTTTTTTTGCCATAGTTTATGCATTTCACATGTCTAGACATGAAATAAAAAATAATTTGGACAATATCTGACAGATTTTTTGAAATTTGTCAAAAAAAAACTTTTTCGCATCCTGACCCATGAAAACTAAAAAAATCTGAAAAGTAAAAAAAAATCAGACCAATTTTTTTTTTCATTTTTGTTTGCCATAGTTAATGCATTTCACATGTGTAGATGTGAAAAATAATAATTTGGACAATAATTGACAGATTTTGAAATTTTTCAAAAATCTGTCTTTTTTTTCCTGACCCCGGACCTTAAATGAAAACTAAGAAAATCTGAAAAAAAGTCTGAAAAAAATCAAACCAATTTTTTTTTTCACTTTTTTTTGCCATAGTTCATGCATTTCACATATCTAGACATGAAATAAAAAATAATTTGGACAATATCTGACAGATTTTGAAATTTGTAAAAAAAACTTTTCTCGCATCCTGACATAAAAACTAAAAAAATCTGAAAAGTAAAAAAAAAATCAGACCATTTTTTTTTTTCATTTTTTTTTGCCATAGTTAATGCATTTCACATGTGTAGATGTGAAAAAAAATAATAATTTGGACAATAATTGACAGATTTTGAAATTTTTCAAAAATCTGTCTTTTTCCTGACCCCGGACTTTAAATGAAAACTAAAAATCTGAAAAGTCTGAAAAAAAATCAAACCAAATTTTTTCACTTTTTTTTGCCATAGTTCATGCATTTCACATGTCTAGGCGTGAAATAAAAATTTTGGAAAAATCTGTATTTTTTTCCTGACCCCGGACCTTATATGAAAACTAAGAAAATCTGAAAAGTCTGAAAAAATCAGACCATTCTTTTTTTTCTCCTTTTTTTTTTGCCATAGTTTATGCATTTCACATGTCTAGACATGAAATAAAAAAATAATTTGGACAATATCTGACAGATTTTGAAATTTGTA
>NW_025962133.1:401534-417354 GCF_017589495.1 Alosa alosa | reverse complement strand
AAAAATTGGGTCTGATTTTGTCATTACTTTTCAAAGATTTTCTTAGTTTTTCACATAAAGGTCCGGGGTCAGGAAAAAGGCATTTTGACAAATTCCAAAATGCATGTCAGATATTGTCCAAATTATTTTTTAATTCACTTCTAGACATGTGAAATGCATGATCTATAAGCAAAAAAGCGAAAAAAATTAGTCCTGATTTTTGTCGTTCCACTTTACAAGATTTTTCTTAGTTTTCACATAAAGGTCAGGGATGAGAAACAGACATTTTTTTAACAAATTTCAAATCTCTTCAGATATTGTCCAAATTATTTTTAATTCACTTCTAGACATGTGAAATGCATGATCTATGGCTTAAAAAAAAAAAGTGAAAAAAAATTGGTCTGATTTTTTTTCGGACTTTTCAAGATTTTCTTAGTTTTCACATAAGGTCCGGGGTCAGGAAAAAGACAGATTTTCACAAATTTCAAAATATGTCAGATATTGTCCAAATTATTTTTTAATTCACGTCTAGACATGTGAAATGCATGATCTATGGCAAAAAAGTGAAAAAAAATTAGTCTGATTTTTTATGGACTTTTCAGATTTTTCTTAGTTTTTCACATAAGGTCCGGGGTCAGGGGAAAAAGACAGATTTTGACAAATTTCAAAATGTGTCAGATATTGTCCAAATTCTTTTTTAATTCACGTCTAGACATGTGAAATGCATGATCTGTGGCAAAAAGTGAAAAAATTGTCTTATTTTTTTTTCGATCTAGACTTTTCTACAAAGATTTTCTTAGTTTTCACATAAAGGTCGCTTGGTCAGGAAAAAGACAGATTTTTTAACAAATTTCAAAATATGTTAGATATTGTCCAAATTATTTTTATTTCCACTTCTAGACATGTGAAATGCATGATCTATGGCAAAAAAAGAAAAAAAAAAATTGGTCTGATTTTTGTCATTACTTTTCAGATTTTTTCTTAGTTTTCACATAAGGTCGGGGTCAGGGAAAAAGACAGATTTTCACAAATTTCAAAATATGTCAGATATTGTCCAAATTATTTTTAATTCACGTCTAGACATGTGAAATGCATGATCTATGGCAAAAAAAGTGAAAAAAAAAATTGGTCTGATTTTTTGTCGTACTTTTCAGATTTTCTTAGTTTTCACATAAGGTCCGGGGTCAGGAAAAAAGACAGATTTTGACAAATTTCAAAATATGTCAGATATTGTCCAAATTATTTTTTAATTCACGTCTAGACATGTGAAATGCATGAACTATGAGAAAAAAAGTGAAAAAAAAGTGGTCTGATTTTTTTCGTACTTTTCACATTTTCTTAGTTTTCGCGGTCAGGATGAGAGACAGATTTTTTAACAAATTTCAAAATCTGTTAGATATTGTCCAAATTATTTTTTTTATTTCACTTCTAGACATGTGAAATGCATGATCTATAATAAAAAAAGTGAAAAAAAAAAATTGGTCTGATTTTTTCATTACTTTTTCAGATTTTCTTAGTTTTTCACATAAGGTCCAGGGTCAGGAAAAAAGACAGATTTGACAAATTTCAAAATATGTCAGATATTGTCCAAATTATTTTTTTTTAATTCCGTCTAGACATTTGAAATGCATGATCTATGGCAAAAAGTGAAAAAAAATTGGTCTGATTTTTTTTTGATTACTTTTCAGATTTTCTTAGTTTTCACATAAGGTCCGGGGTCAGGAAAAAAGACAGATTTTGACAAATTTCAAAATATGTCAGATATTGTCCAAATTATTTTTTAATTCCGTCTAGACATGTGAAAATGCATGAACTATGCAAAAAAGTGAAAAAAAGTGGTCTGATTTTTTTCGGTACTTTTCACATTTTCTTAGTTTTTTGGTAAGGATGGGTCAGGAAAACAGATTTTTTTAACAAATTTCAAAATCTGTTCAGATATTGTCCAAATTATTTTTATTTCACTTCTAGACATGTGAAATGCATGATCTATAGCAAAAAAAGTGAAAAAAAAAATTGGTCTGATTTTTTGCATTACTTTTCAGATTTTCTTAGTTTTCACATAAGGTCCGGGGTCAGGAAAAAGACAGATTTTCACAAATTTCAAAATATGTCAGATATTGTCCAAATTATTTTTTTAATTCCGTCTAGACATGTGAAATGCATGATCTATGGCAAAAAAGTGAAAAAAATTGGTCTGATTTTTTTCGACTTTTCAGATTTTTCTTAGTTTTCACATAAGGTCGGGGTCAGGAAAAAAGACAGATTTTGACAAAAAAAAATATGTCAGATATTGTCCAAATTATTTTTTTTTAATTCCACGTCTAGACATGTGAAATGATGAACTATGAAAAAAAAGTGAAAAAAAAATTGGTCTGATTTTTTTTTTACATGGACTTTTCAGATTTTTTCTTAGTTTTCACATAAAGTCCGGGGTCAGGATGAGAGACAGATTTTTAACAAATTTCAAAATCTGTTAGATATTGTCAAATTATTTTTATTTCACTTCTAGACATTTGAAATGCATGATCTATGGCAAAAAAAGTGAAAAAAATTGGTCTGATTTTTTTTAATTACTTTTCAGATTTTCTTAGTTTTCACATAAGGTCGGGGTCAGGAAAAAGACAGATTTTCACAAATTTCAAAATATGTCAGATATTGTCCAAATTATTTTTTAATTCCGTCTAGACATGTGTGAAATGCATGATCTATGGCAAAAAAAGTGAAAAAAAAATTGGTCTGATTTTTAATTTTTTTTCAGATTTTTCTTAGTTTTCACATAAGGTCGGGGTCAGGGAAAAAGACAGATTTTGACAAATTTCAAAATATGTCAGATATTGTCCAAATTATTTTTTTAATTCACGTCTAGACATGTGAAATGCATGATCTATGGCAAAAAGTGAAAAAAAATTGGTCTGATTTTTTCATTACTTTTCAGATTTTCTTAGTTTTCACATAAGGTCAGGAGGAAAAAGACAGATTTTTTGACAAATTTCAAAATATGTTAGATATTGTCAAATTATTTTTTTATTTCACGTCTAGACATGTGAAATGCATGATCTATGGCAAAAAAAGTGAAAAAAAATTGGTCTGATTTTTTTACTTTTCAGATTTTCTTAGTTTTCACATAAGGTCCGTGGGTCAGGAAAAAGACAGATTTTTTAACAAATTTCAAAATATGTCAGATATTGTCAAATTATTTTTTAATTCACGTCTAGACATGTGAAATGCATGATCTATGGCAAAAAGTGAAAAAAAAATTGGTCTGATTTTTTTTCGTACTTTTTCAGATTTTCTTAGTTTTCACATAAGGTCGGGGTCAGGAAAAAGACAGATTTTTTGACAAATTTCAAAATATGTCAGATATTGTCCAAATTATTTTTTAATTCACGTCTAGACATGTGAAATGCATGATCTATGGCAAAAAAGTGAAAAAAAAATTGGTCTGATTTTTTTTCATTACTTTTCAGATTTTCTTAGTTTTCACATAAGGTCGGGGTCAGGAAAAAGACAGATTTTGACAAATTTCAAAATATGTCAGATATTGTCCAAATTATTTTTTAATTCCGTCTAGACATGTGAAATGCATGATCTATGGCAAAAAAGTGAAAAAAAAATTGGTCTGATTTTTTCGACTTACTTTTCATTTTTCTTAGTTTTCACATAAGGTCGGGGTCAGGGAAAAAGACAGATTTTTTAACAAATTTCAAAATCTGTTAGATATTGTCCAAATTATTTTTTATTTCACTTCTAGACATGTGAAATGCATGATCTATCTAAAAAAAAAAAAGTGAAAAAAAAATTGGTCTGATTTTTTCGGACTACTTTTCAGATTTTCTTAGTTTTCACATAAGGTCGGGGTCAGGAAAAAAGACAGATTTTTGACAAATTTCAAAATATGTCAGATATTGTCCAAATATTTTTTTAATTCCGTCTAGACATGTGAAATGCATGATCTATGGCAAAAAGTGAAAAAAATTGGTCTGATTTTTTTCGTACTTTTCAGATTTTCTTAGTTTTCACATAAGGTCGGGGTCAGGAAAAAGACAGATTTTGACAAATTTCAAAATATGTCAGATATTGTCCAAATTATTTTTTTAATTCCGTCTAGACATGTGAAATGCATGAACTATGAAAAAAAAGTGAAAAAAAAAAAAGTGGTCTGTTTTTTTTTATTACTTTTCACATTTTCTTTTTCACATAGTTTTCGGGGTCAGGAAAAAGAGACAGATTTTTTAACAAATTTCAAAATCTGTCAGATATTGTCCAAATTATTTTTATTTCCGTCTAGACATGTGAAATGCATGATCTATGGCAAAAAAAGTGAAAAAAATTGGTCTGATTTTTTGTCATTACTTTTCAGATTTTCTTAGATTTTTCACATAAGGTCGGGGTCAGGAAAAAAGACAGATTTTTTAACAAATTTCAAAATATGTCAGATATTGTCCAAATTATTTTTTTTTTAATTCACTTCTAGACATGTGAAATGCATGATCTATGGCAAAAAAAGTGAAAAAAAAATTGGTCTTATTTTTTTAGGACTTTTCAGATTTTCTTAGTTTTCACATAAGGTCCGGGGTCAGGAAAAAGACAGATTTTGACAAATTTCAAAATATGTCAGATATTGTCCAAATTATTTTTTAATTCACGTCTAGACATGTGAAATGCATGATCTATGGAAAAAAAAGTGAAAAAAAAATTGGTCTGATTTTTTTCGTACTTTTCAGATTTTCTTAGTTTTCACATAAGGTCGGGGTCAGGAAAAAGAGATTTTTGACAAATTTCAAAATATGTCAGATATTGTCCAAATTATTTTTTTAATTCACGATCTAGACATGTGAAATGCATGATCTATGGCAAAAAAAGTGAAAAAAAATTGGTCTGATTTTTTTTCGGTACTTTTCAGATTTTCTTAGTTTTCACATAAGGTCCGGGGTCAGGAAAAAGACAGATTTTGACAAATTTCAAAATATGTCAGATATTGTCCAAATTATTTTTTTAATTCACGTCTAGACATGTGAAATGCATGATCTATGGCAAAAAAAAAGTGAAAAAAAATTGGTCTGATTTTTTTCGTACTTTTCAGATTTTCTTAGTTTTCACATAAGGTCGGGGTCAGGAAAAAAGACAGATTTTGACAAATTTCAAAATATGTCAGATATTGTCCAAATTATTTTTTAATTCACGTCTAGACATGTGAAATGCATGATCTATGGCAAAAAAGTGAAAAAAAAAAAAAATTGGTCTGATTTTTTTTCATTACTTTTCACATTTTCTTAGTTTTTAAGGTCGGGGTCAGGAAAAGACAGATTTTTTAACAAATTTCAAAATCTGTTAGATATTGTCCAAATTATTTTTTATTTCACTTCTAGACATGTGAAATGCATGATCTATGGCAAAAAAAGTGAAAAAAAATTGGTCTGATTTTTTTTTACTTTTCAGATTTTCTTAGTTTTCACATAAGGTCCGGGGTCAGGAAAAAGACAGATTTTCACAAATTTCAAAATATGTCAGATATTGTCCAAATTATTTTTTTAATTCCGTCTAGACATGTGAAATGCATGATCTATGAAAAAAAAAAGTGAAAAAAAAATTGGTCTGATTTTTTAGGTACTTTTCAGATTTTCTTAGTTTTCACATAAGGTCGGGGTCAGGGAAAAAGACAGATTTTGACAAATTTCAAAATATGTCAGATATTGTCCAAATTATTTTTTTTAATTCACGTCTAGACATGTGAAATGCATGATCTATGAGAAAAAAAGTGAAAAAAAAAATTGGTCTGATTTTTTTTCATTACTTTTCACATTTTCTTAGTTTTCACATAAGGTCAGGATGAGGAAAAAGACATTTTTTAACAAATTTCAAAATATATGTCAGATATTGTCCAAATTATTTTTTAATTCACGTCTAGACATGTGAAATGCATGATCTATGGAAAAAAAGTGAAAAAAAAATTGGTCTGATTTTTTCATTACTTTTCAGATTTTCTTAGTTTTTAAGGTCGGGGTCAGGAAAAAAGACAGATTTTTTAACAAATTTCAAAATATGTTAGATATTGTCCAAATTATTTTTATTTCACTTCTAGACATGTGAAATGCATGATCTATGGCAAAAAAGTGAAAAAAAAAAATTGGTCTGATTTTTTTATTACTTTTCAGATTTTCTTAGTTTTCACATAAGGTCGGGGTCAGGGAAAAAAAGACAGATTTTGACAAATTTCAAAATATGTCAGATATTGTCCAAATTATTTTTAATTCCGTCTAGACATGTGAAATGCATGATCTATGGAGAAAAAAGTGAAAAAAAAATTGGTCTGATTTTTTTATTACTTTTTCAGATTTTCTTAGTTTTCACATAAGGTCGGGGTCAGGAAAAAGACAGATTTTTTGACAAATTTCAAAATATGTCAGATATTGTCCAAATTATTTTTTAATTCCGTCTAGACATTTGAAATGCATGATCTATGGCAAAAAAGTGAAAAAAATTGGTCTGATTTTTTTTCATTACTTTTCAGATTTTCTTAGTTTTCACATAAGGTCCGGGTCAGGAAAAAAGACAGATTTTGACAAATTTCAAAATATGTCAGATATTGTCCAAATTATTTTTTAATTCACGTCTAGACATGTGAAATGCATGATCTATGGCAAAAAAAAGTGAAAAAAAAAAAAAATTGGTCTGATTTTACAATTACTTTTCAGATTTTTCTTAGTTTTCACATAAGGTCGGGGTCAGGAAAAAGACAGATTTTTGACAAATTTCAAAATATGTCAGATATTGTCCAAATTATTTTTTAATTCCGTCTAGACATGTGAAATGCATGATCTATGGCAAAAAAAAGAAAAAAAAAAAAAATTGGTCTGATTTTTTTTAGGTACTTTTCACATTTTCTTAGTTTTCACATAAGGTCCGGTCAGGAAAAAGACAGATTTTTTAACAAATTTCAAAATATGTCAGATATTGTCCAAATTATTTTTTAATTCCTTCTAGACATGTGAAATGCATGATCTATGGCAAAAAAGTGAAAAAAAAATTGGTCTGATTTTTTAATTACTTTTCAGATTTTCTTAGTTTTCACATAAGGTCCGGGGTCAGGAAAAAGACAGATTTTTGACAAATTTCAAAATATGTCAGATATTGTCCAAATTATTTTTTAATTCACGTCTAGACATGTGAAATGCATGATCTATGGCAAAAAAGTGAAAAAAAATTGGTCTGATTTTTTCATTACTTTTCAGATTTTCTTAGTTTTCACATAAAGGTCGGGGTCAGGAAAAAAGACAGATTTTGACAAATTTCAAAATATGTCAGATATTGTCCAAATTATTTTTTAATTCCGTCTAGACATGTGAAATGCATGATCTATGGCAAAAAAAGTGAAAAAAAATTGGTCTGATTTTTTCATTACTTTTCAGATTTTCTTAGTTTTCACATAAGGTCAGGGTCAGGAAAAAAGAGATTTTTAACAAATTTCAAAATATGTCAGATATTGTCAAATTATTTTTTTAATTCACGTCTAGACATGTGAAATGCATGATCTATGGCAAAAAGTGAAAAAAAAAAATTGGTCTGATTTTTTTCATTACTTTTCAGATTTTCTTAGTTTTCACATAAGGTCCGGGGTCAGGAAAAAGACAGATTTTTTGACAAATTTCAAAATATGTCAGATATTGTCAAATTATTTTTTAATTCCGTCTAGACATGTGAAATGCATGATCTATGAAAAAAAGTGAAAAAAAAAATTGGTCTGATTTTTTTATTACTTTTCACATTTTCTTAGTTTTTAAGGTCAGGATGAAAGAGACAGATTTTTTAACAAATTTCAAAATCTGTCAGATATTCAATCCAAATTATTTTTTAATTTCACTTCTAGACATGTGAAATGCATGATCTATGGCAAAAAAAGTGAAAAAAAAATTGGTCTGATTTTTTTTCATTACTTTTCAGATTTTCTTAGTTTTTCACATAAGGTCCGGGGTCAGGAAAAAGACAGATTTTGACAAATTTCAAAATATGTCAGATATTGTCCAAATTATTTTTTTAATTCCGTCTAGACATGTGAAATGCATGATCTATGGCAAAAAAGTGAAAAAAAAAATTGGTCTGATTTTTTCATTACTTTTCAGATTTTCTTAGTTTTCACATAAGGTCGGGGGTCAGGAAAAAAGACAGATTTTGACAAATTTCAAAATATGTCAGATATTGTCAAATTATTTTTTAATTCCGTCTAGACATGTGAAATGCATGAACTATGGAAAAAAAAGTGAAAAAAAAAAAATTGGTCTGATTTTTTTTCATTACTTTTCACATTTTCTTAGTTTTCACATAAGGTCGGGATGAGAAACAGATTTTTTAACAAATTTCAAAATCTGTTAGATATTATCCAAATTATTTTTATTTCACTTCTAGACATGTGAAATGCATGATCTATAAAAAAAAAAAAAAAAAAAATTGGTCTGATTTTTTTACATTACTTTTCAGATTTTCTTAGTTTTCACATAAGGTCGGGGTCAGGAAAAAGACAGATTTTTTAACAAATTTCAAAATCTGTTAGATATTGTCCAAATTATTTTTTATTTCACTTCTAGACATGTGAAATGCATGATCTATGGCAAAAAAAGTGAAAAAAAAAATTGGTCTGATTTTTTTCGTACTTTTCAGATTTTCTTAGTTTTCACATAAGGTCCGGGGTCAGGAAAAAAGACAGATTTTCACAAATTTCAAAATATGTCAGATATTGTCCAAATTATTTTTTAATTCACGTCTAGACATGTGAAATGCATGATCTATGGCAAAAAAGTGAAAAAAAAATTGGTCTGATTTTTTTTCATTACTTTTTCAGATTTTCTTAGTTTTCACATAAGGTCGGGGTCAGGAAAAAGACAGATTTTTGACAAATTTCAAAATATGTCAGATATTGTCCAAATTATTTTTTTTAATTCCGTCTAGACATGTGAAATGCATGATCTATGGCAAAAAAAGTGAAAAAAAATTGGTCTGATTTTTTTCGTACTTTTCACATTTTCTTAGTTTTCGCGGTCAGGATGAGAGACAGATTTTTTAACAAATTTCAAAATCTGTTAGATATTGTCCAAATTATTTTTTATTTCACGTCTAGACATGTGAAATGCATGATCTATGGCAAAAAAAGTGAAAAAAAATTGGTCTGATTTTTTTCGTACTTTTCACATTTTCTTAGTTTTCGCGGTCAGGATGAGAGACAGATTTTTTAACAAATTTCAAAATATGTTAGATATTGTCCAAATTATTTTTATTTCACTTCTAGACATGTGAAATGCATGATCTATGGCAAAAAAAAGTGAAAAAAATTGGTCTGATTTTTTCATTACTTTTCAGATTTTCTTAGTTTTCACATAAGGTCGGGGTCAGGAAAAAAAGACAGATTTTCACAAATTTCAAAATATGTCAGATATTGTCCAAATTATTTTTTTTAATTCCGTCTAGACATGTGAAATGCATGATCTATGGCAAAAAAAAAGTGAAAAAAAAATTGGTCTGATTTTTCATTACTTTTCAGATTTTCTTAGTTTTCACATAAGGTCGGGGTCAGGGAAAAAGACAGATTTTGACAAATTTCAAAATATGTCAGATATTGTCCAAATTATTTTTTTAATTCCGTCTAGACATGTGAAATGCATGAACTATGAGAAAAAAAAAAAAAAAAAAAAATTGGTCTGATTTTTTTTCATTACTTTTCACATTTTCTTAGTTTTTTCTTGGTCAGGATGAGAGACAGATTTTTTAACAAATTTCAAAATCTGTTAGATATTGTCCAAATTATTTTTTATTTCACTTCTAGACATGTGAAATGCATGATCTATAATTTAAAAAAAAGTGAAAAAAAAAATTGGTCTGATTTTTTTTCATTACTTTTCAGATTTTCTTAGTTTTCACATAAGGTCGGGGTCAGGAAAAAGACAGATTTTCACAAATTTCAAAATATGTCAGATATTGTCCAAATTATTTTTTATTTCCGTCTAGACATGTGAAATGCATGATCTATGGCAAAAAGTGAAAAAAAAATTGGTCTGATTTTTTTTCATTACTTTTCAGATTTTCTTAGTTTTCACATAAGGTCGGGGTCAGGAAAAAAAGACAGATTTTGACAAATTTCAAAATATGTCAGATATTGTCCAAATTATTTTTTTAATTCCGTCTAGACATGTGAAATGCATGAACTATAGAAAAAAAGTGAAAAAAATTGGTCTGATTTTTTAATTACTTTTCACATTTTCTTAGTTTTTCGGTAAGGATGAGAAACAGATTTTTTAACAAATTTCAAAATCTGTTAGATATTGTCCAAATTATTTTTTTTATTTCACTTCTAGACATGTGAAATGCATGATCTATGGCAAAAAAGTGAAAAAAAATTGGTCTGATTTTTTTTTCATTACTTTTCAGATTTTCTTAGTTTTCACATAAGGTCGGGGTCAGGGAAAAAGACAGATTTTCACAAATTTCAAAATATGTCAGATATTGTCCAAATTATTTTTTTAATTCCGTCTAGACATGTGAAATGCATGATCTATGGCAAAAAAAAAGAAAAAAAAAAATTGGTCTGATTTTTGTCATTACTTTTCAGATTTTCTTAGTTTTTCACATAAGGTCGGGGTCAGGAAAAAAAGACAGATTTTGACAAATTTCAAAATATGTCAGATATTGTCCAAATTATTTTTTTAATTCCGTCTAGACATGTGAAATGCATGAACTATGAAAAAAAGTGAAAAAAAAATTGGTCTGATTTTTTTTCATTACTTTTCACATTTTCTTAGTTTTCACGCGGTCGGGGATGAAAGACAGATTTTTTAACAAATTTCAAAATCTGTTAGATATTGTCCAAATTATTTTTTTTTTATTTCACGTCTAGACATGTGAAATGCATGATCTATGGCAAAAAAAGAAAAAAAAAATTGGTCTGATTTTTTTCATTACTTTTCAGATTTTCTTAGTTTTCACATAAGGTCGGGGTCAGGAAAAAAAAGACAGATTTTCACAAATTTCAAAATATGTCAGATATTGTCCAAATTATTTTTTAATTCCGTCTAGACATGTGAAATGCATGATCTATGGCAAAAAAGTGAAAAAAAAATTGGTCTGATTTTTTAAATTACTTTTCAGATTTTCTTAGTTTTCACATAAGGTCCGGGGTCAGGAAAAAAGACAGATTTTGACAAATTTCAAAATATGTCAGATATTGTCCAAATTATTTTTTAATTCACGTCTAGACATGTGAAATGCATGATCTATGGCAAAAAAAGTGAAAAAAAATTGGTCTGATTTTTTTCATTACTTGTTTTTTTTTTCAGATTTTCTTAGTTTTTCACATAAAGGTCGGGGTCAGGAAAAAAGACAGATTTTCACAAATTTCAAAATATGTCAGATATTGTCCAAATTATTTTTTAATTCACGTCTAGACATGTGAAATGCATGAACTATGAGAAAAAAAGTGAAAAAAAAGTGGTCTGATTTTTTTCGTACTTTTCACATTTTCTTAGTTTTCGCGGTCAGGATGAGAGACAGATTTTTTAACAAATTTCAAAATCTGTTAGATATTGTCCAAATTATTTTTTATTTCACTTCTAGACATGTGAAATGCATGATCTATGGCAAAAAAAGTGAAAAAAAATTGGTCTGATTTTTTCGTACTTTTCAGATTTTCTTAGTTTTCACATAAGGTCCGGGGTCAGGAAAAAAGACAGATTTTCACAAATTTCAAAATATGTCAGATATTGTCCAAATTATTTTTTAATTCACGTCTAGACATGTGAAATGCATGATCTATGGCAAAAAAAGTGAAAAAAAATTGGTCTGATTTTTTTCATTACTTTTCAGATTTTCTTAGTTTTCACATAAGGTCGGGGTCAGGGAAAAAGACAGATTTTCACAAATTTCAAAATATGTCAGATATTGTCAAATTATTTTTTAATTCCGTCTAGACATGTGAAATGCATGATCTATGGCAAAAAAAAGTGAAAAAAAAAAATTGGTCTGATTTTTTTAGTACTTTTTTCACATTTTCTTAGTTTAAAGGTCCGGTCAGGAAGAGACAGATTTTTTTAACAAATTTCAAAATCTGTTAGATATTGTCCAAATTATTTTTATTTCACTTCTAGACATGTGAAATGCATGATCTATGGCAAAAAAGTGAAAAAAAAATTGGTCTGATTTTTCCATTACTTTTCAGATTTTCTTAGTTTTCACATATAAGGTCCGGGGTCAGGAAAAAAGACAGATTTTCACAAATTTCAAAATATGTCAGATATTGTCAAATTATTTTTTTTAATTCCGTCTAGACATGTGAAATGCATGATCTATGGCAAAAAAAAAAGTGAAAAAAAAATTGGTCTGATTTTTTTTATTACTTTTCAGATTTTCTTAGTTTTCACATAAGGTCGGGGTCAGGAAAAAGACAGATTTTGACAAATTTCAAAATATGTCAGATATTGTCAAATTATTTTTTTAATTCGTCTAGACATGTGAAATGCATGATCTATGGCAAAAAAAGTGAAAAAAAAATTGGTCTGATTTTTTAATTTACTTTTCACATTTTCTTAGTTTTCACAGCGGTCAGGATGAGAAAAAAAAGATTTTTTTTTTAACAAATTTCAAAATCTGTTAGATATTGTCCAAATTATTTTTTTATTTCCTTCTAGACATGTGAAATGCATGATCTATGGAAAAAAAAGTGAAAAAAAATTGGTCTGATTTTTTTTACTTTTCAGATTTTTCTTAGTTTTTCACATAAGGTCCGGGAGGAAAAAAGACAGATTTTTAACAAATTTCAAAATATGTCAGATATTGTCCAAATTATTTTTTTTTAATTCACTTCTAGACATGTGAAATGCATGATCTATGGCAAAAAAGTGAAAAAAAAATTGGTCTGATTTTTTTAAATTTACTTTTCAGATTTTTCTTAGTTTTCACATAAGGTCGGGGTCAGGAAAAAAGACAGATTTTAACAAATTTCAAAATATGTCAGATATTGTCCAAATTATTTTTTTAATTCACGTCTAGACATGTGAAATGCATGATCTATGGAAAAAAAAGTGAAAAAAAAAATTGGTCTGATTTTTTGTCGTACTTTTCAGATTTTCTTAGTTTTTCACATAAGGTCGGGGTCAGGAAAAAGACAGATTTTTAACAAATTTCAAAATATGTCAGATATTGTCCAAATTATTTTTTTAATTCACGTCTAGACATGTGAAATGCATGATCTATGCAAAAAAAGTGAAAAAAAAAATTGGTCTGATTTTTTTTACTTTTCACATTTTCTTAGTTTTCACATAAGGTCGGGGTCAGGAAAAAAGACAGATTTTTTAACAAATTTCAAAATATGTCAGATATTGTCAAATTATTTTTTAATTTCACTTCTAGACATGTGAAATGCATGATCTATGGTAAAAAAGCAAAAAAAAAAAATTGGTCTGATTTTTTTTCATTACTTTTTCAGATTTTCTTAGTTTTCACATAAGGTCAGGGTCAGGAAAAAAGACAGATTTTGACAAATTTCAAAATATGTCAGATATTGTCCAAATTATTTTTTAATTCACGTCTAGACATGTGAAATGCATGATCTATGGCAAAAAAAGTGAAAAAAAAATTGGTCTGATTTTTTCGACTTTTCAGATTTTCTTAGTTTTCACATAAGGTCGGGGTCAGGAAAAAGACAGATTTTGACAAATTTCAAAATATGTCAGATATTGTCCAAATTATTTTTTTAATTCATTCTAGACATGTGAAATGCATGATCTATGCAAAAAAAAGTGAAAAAAAAAATTGGTCTGATTTTTTTCGACTTTTCACATTTTCTTAGTTTTCACATAAAGGTCCAGGATGAGAGACAGATTTTTTGACAAATTTCAAAATATGTCAGATATTGTCCAAATTATTTTTTATTTCACGTCTAGACATGTGAAATGCATGATCTATAAAAAAAAGTGTGAAAAAAAATTGGTCTGATTTTTGTGCATTACTTTTCAGATTTTCTTAGTTTTCACATAAGGTCCGGGGTCAGGAAAAAGACAGATTTTGACAAATTTCAAAATATGTCAGATATTGTCCAAATTATTTTTTTAATTCCGTCTAGACATGTGAAATGCATGATCTATATGGCAAAAAGTGAAAAAAAAATTGGTCTGATTTTTTTTCGTACTTTTCAGATTTTTCTTAGTTTTCACATAAGGTCCGGGGTCAGGAAAAAAAGACAGATTTTGACAAATTTCAAAATATGTCAGATATTGTCCAAATTATTTTTTTTTAATTCCGCGTCTAGACATGTGAAATGCATGATCTATGGCAAAAAGTGAAAAAAAAAATTGGTCTGATTTTTTGCATTACTTTTCACATTTTCTTAGTTTTCACATAAGGTCAGGGGGGAGGGGAAAAGACAGATTTTTTTAACAAATTTCAAAATCTGTCAGATATTCAATCCAAATTATTTTTTATTCCGTCTAGACATGTGAAATGCATGATCTATGGCAAAAAAAAAGTGAAAAAAAATTGGTCTGATTTTTTCGTACTTTTCAGATTTTCTTAGTTTTCACATAAGGTCGGGGTGAGTGGGGAAAAAAGACAGATTTTAACAAATTTCAAAATATGTCAGAATATTGTCCAAATTATTTTTAATTCAATGCTTCTAGACATGTGAAATGCATGATCTATGGCAAAAAAGGGAAAAAAATTGGTCTGATTTTTTTTGGACTTTTCAGATTTTCTTAGTTTTCACATATAGGTCCGGGTCAGGAAAAAAGACAGATTTTCACAAATTTCAAAATATGTCAGATATTGTCCAAAATTATTTTTTTAATTCCGCCTAGACATTTGAAATGCATGAACTATGGCAAAAAAAGTGAAAAAAAATTGGTCTGATTTTTTCTCCGTACTTTCAGATTTTCTTAGTTTTCACATAAGGTCCGGGGATGAGAAAAAGACAGATTTTGACAAATTTCAAAATATGGTGAGATATTGTCCAAATTATTTTTTAATTCACGCCTAGACATTTGAAATGCATGATCTATGGCATGGCAAAAAAAAAATTGTCTGATTTTTTTCAGACTTTTCAGATTTTCTTAGTTTTCATAAGGTCGGGGTCCGGGAAAAAGACAGATTTTGACAAATTTCAAAATATGTCAGATATTGTCCAAATTATTTTTTTAATTCACTTCCTAGACATGTGAAATGCATGATCTATGAAAAGGAAAAATGAAAAAAAAAATTGGTCTTATTTTTTTTTTTCTAGATTTTCTTATTTTCTACATAAGGTCCTGGTCAGGAAAAACAGATTTTGACATACAAATTAAAATATGTCAGATATTGTCCAAATTATTTTTAATTCACGCCTAGACATTTGAAATGTATGATCTATGCAAAAGTAAAAAAATTAATCTGATTTTTTAATTACTTTTCACATTTTCTTAGTTTTCACATAAGGTCAGGATGAAAAAGACAGATTTTTAACAAATTTCAAAATCTGTTAGATATTGTCCAAATTATTTTTTTATTTCACTTCTAGACATGTGAAATGCATGATCTATGTAAAAAAAAAGTGAAAAAAAAATTGGTCTGATTTTTTTTCGTACTTTTCAGATTTTCTTAGTTTTCACGGTCAGGATCAGGAAAAAAAGACAGATTTTTTAACAAATTTCAAAATATGTCAGATATTGTCAAATTTTTTTTATTTCACGTCTAGACATGTGAAATGCATGATCTATGGCAAAAAAAAGTGAAAAAAAAAATTGGTCTGATTTTTTTAGGTACTTTTCAGATTTTCTTAGTTTTCACATAAGGTCGGGGTCAGGAAAAAAGACAGATTTTGACAAATTTCAAA
>NW_025962133.1:385525-401034 GCF_017589495.1 Alosa alosa | reverse complement strand
GAAAACTAAGAAAATCTGAAAAGTCCGAAAAAAATCAGACCATTTTTTTTTTCTTTTTTTTTGCCATAGATCATGCATTTCACATGTCTAGGCGTGAATTAAAAATAATTTGGACAATATCTGACATATTTTGAAATTTGTCAAAATCTGTTTTTTTTCCTGACCCCGGACCTTATGTGAAAACTAAGAAAATCTGAAAAGAATGAAAAAAAATCAGACCAATTTTTTTCACTTTTTTTTGCCATAGATCATGCATTTCACATGTCTAGGCGTGAATTAAAAAAATAATTTGGACAATATCTGACATATTTTGAAATTTGTTAAAAATCTGTCTTTTTCATCCGGACCTTATGTGAAAACTAAGAAAATCTGAAAAGTCGAAAAAAATCAGACCAATTTTTTTTCACTTTTTTTTTTGCCATAGATCATGCATTTCACATGTCTAGGCGTGAATTAAAAAATAATTTGGACAATATCTGACATATTTTGAAATTTGTCAAAATCTGTCTTTTTCCTGACCCGGACCTTATGTGAAAACTAAGAAAATCTGAAAAGTCGAAAAAATCAGACCAATTTTTTTTCACTTTTTTTTTGCCATAGATCATGCATTTCACATGTCTAGGCGTGAATTAAAAAATAATTTGGACAATATCTGACATATTTTGAAATTTGTCAAAATCTGTCTTTTTTCCTGACCCGGACCTTATGTGAAAACTAAGAAAATCTGAAAAGTCGAAAAAAATCAGACCATTTTTTTTTTTCACTTTTTTTTGCCATAGATCATGCATTTCACATGTCTAGGCGTGAAATAAAAAATAATTTGGACAATATCTAACATATTTTGAAATTTGTTAAAAAATCTGTCTTTTTCCTCATCCGGACCTTATGTGAAAACTAAGAAAATCTGAAAAGTCGAAAAAAAATCAGACCAATTTTTTTTTTTTTTTTTTGCCATAGTTCATGCATTTCACATGTCTAGGCGTGAATTAAAAAATAATTTGGACAATATCTGACATATTTTTGAAATGTCAAAATCTGTGTTTTTTTTTCCTGACCCCGGACCTTATGTGAAAACTAAGAAAATCTGAAAAGTCGAAAAAAATCAGACCAATTTTTTTTTCACTTTTTTGCCATAGATCATGCATTTCACATGTCTAGGCGTGAATTAAAAAAATAATTTGGACAATATCTGACATATTTTGAAATTTGTGAAAATCTGTCTTTTTTTCCTGACCCGGACCTTATGTGAAAACTAAGAAAATCTGAAAAGTCGAAAAAAAATCAGACCAATTTTTTTTTTCACTTTTTTTTGCCATAGATCATGCATTTCACATGTCTAGCGTGAATTAAAAAATAATTTGGACAATATCTGACATATTTTGAAATTTGTTAAAAAAAATCTGTCTTTTCCTGACCCGGACCTTATGTGAAAACTAAGAAAAATGAAAAAAAGTCGAAAAAAATCAGACCAATTTTTTTTTTTTCACTTTTTTTTGCCATAGATCATGCATTTCACATGTCTAGGCGTGAAATAAAAAATAATTTGGACAATATCTAACATATTTTGAAATTTGTCAAAATCTGTCTTTTTTCTCTGACCCGGACCTTATGTGAAAACTAAGAAAATCTGAAAAGTCGAAAAAAATCAGACCAATTTTTTTTTCACTTTTTTTTTTTGCCATAGATCATGCATTTCACATGTCTAGGCGTGAATTAAAAAAATAATTTGGACAATATCTGACATATTTTGAAATTTGTGAAAATCTGTCTTTTTTTCCTGACCCCGGACCTTATGTGAAAACTAAGAAAATCTGAAAAGTCGAAAAAAAATCAGACCAATTTTTTTTTTTCACTTTTTTTGCCATAGATCATGCATTTCACATGTCTAGGCGTGAATTAAAAAATAATTTGGACAATATCTGACATTTTGAAATTTTTGAAATTTGTCAAAATCTGTTTTTTTCCTGACCCGGACCTTATGTGAAAACTAAGAAAATCTGAAAAGTCCGAAAAAAATCAGACCAATTTTTTTTTCACTTTTTTTTCCATAGATCATGCATTTCACATGTCTAGACGTGAATTAAAAAATAATTTGGACAATATCTGACATATTTTGAAATTTGTCAAAATCTGTCTTTTTTCCTGACCCCGGACCTTATGTGAAAACTAAGAAAATCTGAAAAGTCGAAAAAATCAGACCAATTTTTTTTTCACTTTTTTTTGCCATAGATCATGCATTTCACATGTCTAGGCGTGAAAAAAAAAATAATTTGGACAATATCTAACAGATTTTGAAATTTGTTAAAAAATCTGTCTCTCATCCTGACCGCGAAAACTAAGAAAATGTGAAAAGTACGAAAAAAATCAGACCAATTTTTTTTCACTTTTTTTGCCATAGATCATGCATTTCACATGTCTAGACGTGAATTAAAAAATAATTTGGACAATATCTGACATATTTTGAAATTTGTCAAAATCTGTCTTTTTTTCCTGACCCCGGACCTTATGTGAAAACTAAGAAAATCTGAAAAGTACGAAAAAAATCAGACCAATTTTTTTTCACTTTTTTTGCCATAGATCATGCATTTCACATGTCTAGACGTGAATTAAAAAATAATTTGGACAATATCTGACATATTTTGAAATTTGTGAAAATCTGTCTTTTTTCCTGACCCCGGACCTTATGTGAAAACTAAGAAAATCTGAAAAGTACGACAAAAATCAGACCAATTTTTTTTCACTTTTTTTGCCATAGATCATGCATTTCACATGTCTAGACGTGAAATAAAAAATAATTTGGACAATATCTAACAGATTTTGAAATTTGTTAAAAAATCTGTCTCTCATCCCGGACCTTATGTGAAAACTAAGAAAATCTGAAAAGTACGAAAAAAATCAGACCAATTTTTTTTCACTTTTTTTGCCATAGATCATGCATTTCACATGTCTAGACGTGAATTAAAAAATAATTTGGACAATATCTGACATATTTTGAAATTTGTCAAAATCTGTCTTTTTTTTCCTGACCCGGACCTTATGTGAAAACTAAGAAAATCTGAAAAGTAACGAAAAAAAATCAGACCAATTTTTTTCACTTTTTTTTGCCATAGATCATGCATTTCACATGTCTAGACGTGAATTAAAAAATAATTTGGACAATATCTGACATATTTTGAAATTTGTCAAAATCTGTCTTTTTTCCTGACCCCGGACCTTATGTGAAAACTAAGAAAATCTGAAAAGTCGGAAAAAAATCAGACCAATTTTTTTTTCACTTTTTTTTGCCATAGATCATGCATTTCACATGTCTAGGCGTGAAATAAAAAATAATTTGGACAATATCTGACATATTTTGAAATTTGTTAAAAATCTGTGTCTTTTTTCCTGACCCGGACCTTATGTGAAAACTAAGAAAATCTGAAAAGTCGAAAAAAAAATCAGACCAATTTTTTTTCACTTTTTTTTTGCCATAGATCATGCATTTCACATGTCTAGGCGTGAATTAAAAAAATAATTTGGACAATATCTGACATATTTTGAAATTTGTCAAAATCTGTCTTTTTCCTGACCCCGGACCTTATGTGAAAACTAAGAAAATCTGAAAAGTCGAAAAAAATCAGACCAATTTTTTTTTTTTCTTTTTTTTTGCCATAGATCATGCATTTCACATGTCTAGGCGTGAATTAAAAAAATAATTTGGACAATATCTGACATATTTTGAAATTTGTCAAAATCTGTCTTTTTCCTGACCCCGGACCTTATGTGAAAACTAAGAAAATCTGAAAAGTCGAAAAAAATCAGACCAATTTTTTTTTTCTTTTTTTTTTTGCCATAGATCATGCATTTCACATGTCTAGGCGTGAATTAAAAAAAATAATTTGGACAATATCTGACATATTTTGAAATTTGTCAAAATCTGTCTTTTTTTCCTGACCCGGACCTTATGTGAAAACTAAGAAAATCTGAAAAAAGTCTGAAAAAAATCAGACCAATTTTTTTTTCACTTTTTTTTGCCATAGATCATGCATTTCACATGTCTAGGCGTGAATTAAAAAATAATTTGGACAATATCTGACATATTTTGAAATTTGTCAAAATCTGTCTTTTTTCCTGACCCCGGACCTTATGTGAAAACTAAGAAAATCTGAAAATGCACGAAAAAATCAGACCATTTTTTTTTTTCACTTTTTTTTTGCCATAGATCATGCATTTCACATGTCTAGGCGTGAATAAAAAATAATTTGGACAATATCTAACATATTTTGAAATTTGTTAAAAAATCTGTCTTTTTTCTGACCCGGACCTTATGTGAAAACTAAGAAAATCTGAAAAAAGTCCGAAAAAAAATCAGACCAATTTTTTTTCACTTTTTTTTGCCATAGATCATGCATTTCACATGTCTAGGCGTGAATTAAAAAAATAATTTGGACAATATCTGACATATTTTGAAATTTGTCAAAATCTGTCTTTTTCCTGACCCCGGACCTTATGTGAAAACTAAGAAAATCTGAAAAGTCCGAAAAAAATCAGACCAATTTTTTTTTTTTCACTTTTTTTTTGCCATAGATCATGCATTTCACATGTCTAGGCGTGAATTAAAAAAATAATTTGGACAATATCTGACATATTTTGAAATTTGTCAAAATCTGTCTTTTTTTCCTGACCCGGACCTTATGTGAAAACTAAGAAAATCTGAAAAAGTCGAAAAAAATCAGACCAATTTTTTTTTTCTTTTTTTTGCCATAGATCATGCATTTCACATGTCTAGGCGTGAATTAAAAAAATAATTTGGACAATATCTGACATATTTTGAAATTTGTTAAAAAATCTGTCTTTTTCTGACCCGGACCTTATGTGAAAACTAAGAAAATCTGAAAAAAGTCGAAAAAAAATCAGACCATTTTTTTTTTCACTTTTTTTTGCCATAGATCATGCATTTCACATGTCTAGGCGTGAATTAAAAAATAATTTGGACAATATCTGACATATTTTGAAATTTGTCAAAATCTGTCTTTTTCCTGACCCCGGACCTTATGTGAAAACTAAGAAAATCTGAAAAGTCGAAAAAAAAATCAGACCAATTTTTTTTTCACTTTTTTTTGCCATAGATCATGCATTTCACATGTCTAGACGTGAATTAAAAAATAATTTGGACAATATCTGACATATTTTGAAATTTGTCAAAATCTGTCTTTTTTCCTGACCCCGGACCTTATGTGAAAACTAAGAAAATCTGAAAAGTACGACAAAAATCAGACCAATTTTTTTTTCACTTTTTTTTTGCCATAGATCATGCATTTCACATGTCTAGAAGTGAAATAAAAAATAATTTGGACAATATCTAACAGATTTTGAAATTTGTTAAAAAATCTGTCTCTCATCCTGACCGCGAAAACTAAGAAAATGTGAAAAGTACGAAAAAAATCAGACCACTTTTTTTTCACTTTTTTTCTCATAGTTCATGCATTTCACATGTCTAGACGTGAATTAAAAAATAATTTGGACAATATCTGACATATTTTGAAATTTGTCAAAATCTGTCTTTTTTCCTGACCCCGGACCTTATGTGAAAACTAAGAAAATCTGAAAAATCCGAAAAAAATCAGACCAATTTTTTTTTTCACTTTTTTTTGCCATAGATCATGCATTTCACATGTCTAGACGTGAATTAAAAAATAATTTGGACAATATCTGACATATTTTGAAATTTGTGAAAATCTGTCTTTTTTCCTGACCCCGGACCTTATGTGAAAACTAAGAAAATCTGAAAAGTACGACAAAAATCAGACCAATTTTTTTTTTCTTTTTTTTTTGCCATAGATCATGCATTTCACATGTCTAGGCGTGAAATAAAAAAATAATTTGGACAATATCTAACATATTTTGAAATTTGTTAAAAAATCTGTCTCTTTCCTGACCCCGGACCTTATGTGAAAACTAAGAAAATGTGAAAAAGTCGAAAAAAATCAGACCAATTTTTTTTTCACTTTTTTTGCCATAGATCATGCATTTCACATGTCTAGACGTGAATTAAAAAAATAATTTGGACAATATCTGACATATTTTGAAATTTGTCAAAATCTGTCTTTTTTCCTGACCCCGGACCTTATGTGAAAACTAAGAAAATCTGAAAAGTACGAAAAAAATCAGACCAATTTTTTTTCACTTTTTTTTGCCATAGATCATGCATTTCACATGTCTAGACGTGAATTAAAAAATAATTTGGACAATATCTGACATATTTTGAAATTTGTCAAAATCTGTCTTTTTTTCCTGACCCCGGACCTTATGTGAAAACTAAGAAAATCTGAAAAGTCACGAAAAAATCAGACCAATTTTTTTTTTTCACTTTTTTTTGCCATAGATCATGCATTTCACATGTCTAGCGTGAAATAAAAAATAATTTGGACAATATCTGACATATTTTGAAATTTGTTAAAAAATCTGTCTTTTTTCCTGACCCGGACCTTATGTGAAAACTAAGAAAATCTGAAAAGTCCGAAAAAAATCAGACCAATTTTTTTTTCTTTTTTTTTTGCCATAGATCATGCATTTCACATGTCTAGACGTGAATTAAAAAATAATTTGGACAATATCTGACATATTTTGAAATTTGTGAAAATCTGTCTTTTTTCCTGACCCCGGACCTTATGTGAAAACTAAGAAAATCTGAAAAGTACGACAAAAATCAGACCAATTTTTTTTTCACTTTTTTTGCCATAGATCATGCATTTCACATGTCTAGACGTGAAATAAAAAATAATTTGGACAATATCTGACATATTTTGAAATTTGTCAAAATCTGTCTTTTTTCCTGACCCCGGACCTTATGTGAAAACTAAGAAAATCTGAAAAGTCGAAAAAAAATCAGACCATTTTTTTTTTTCACTTTTTTGCCATAGATCATGCATTTCACATGTCTAGGCGTGAATTAAAAAAAATAATTTGGACAATATCTGACATATTTTGAAATTTGTCAAAATCTGTCTTTTTTCCTGACCCCGGACCTTATGTGAAAACTAAGAAAATCTGAAAAGTACGAAAAAAATCAGACCAATTTTTTTTTTCTTTTTTTTTTGCCATAGATCATGCATTTCACATGTCTAGGCGTGAATTAAAAATAATTTGGACAATATCTGACATATTTTGAAATTTGTCAAAATCTGTCTTTTTCCTGACCCCGGACCTTATGTGAAAACTAAGAAAATCTGAAAAGTCGAAAAAAATCAGACCAATTTTTTTTTTTTTTTTTTTTGCCATAGATCATGCATTTCACATGTCTAGGCGTGAATTAAAAAATAATTTGGACAATATCTGACATATTTTGAAATTTGTTAAAAAATCTGTCTCTTTTCCTGACCCCGGACCTTATGTGAAAACTAAGAAAATCTGAAAAAGTCGAAAAAAATCAGACCAATTTTTTTTTTTCACTTTTTTTTGCCATAGATCATGCATTTCACATGTCTAGGCGTGAATTAAAAAAAATAATTTGGACAATATCTGACATATTTTGAAATTTGTAAAAAATCTGTCTTTTCCTGACCCCGGACCTTATGTGAAAACTAAGAAAATCTGAAAAGTACGAAAAAAAATCAGACCAATTTTTTTTTCACTTTTTTTTTGCCATAGATCATGCATTTCACATGTCTAGACGTGAATTAAAAAATAATTTGGACAATATCTGACATATTTTGAAATTTGTCAAAATCTGTCTTTTTTCCTGACCCCGGACCTTATGTGAAAACTAAGAAAATCTAAAAAGTACGAAAAAAATCAGACCAATTTTTTTTCACTTTTTTTGCCATAGATCATGCATTTCACATGTCTAGACGTGAATTAAAAAATAATTTGGACAATATCTGACATATTTTGAAATTTGTAAAAAATCTGTCTTTTTTCCTGACCCGGACCTTATGTGAAAACTAAGAAAATCTGAAAAGTCGAAAAAAAAATCAGACCAATTTTTTTTTTTTTTTTTTGCCATAGATCATGCATTTCACATGTCTAGCGTGAATTAAAAAAATAATTTGGACAATATCTGACATATTTTGAAATTTTAAAAAATCTGTTTTTTTCCTGACCCGGACCTTATGTGAAAACTAAGAAAATCTGAAAAGTCTGAAAAAAATCAGACCAATTTTTTTTTTTTTTTTTTGCCATAGATCATGCATTTCACATGTCTAGGCGTGAATTAAAAAAATAATTTGGACAATATCTGACATATTTTGAAATTTGTCAAAATCTGTCTTTTTTCCTGACCCCGGACCTTATGTGAAAACTAAGAAAATCTGAAAAGTACGAAAAAAATCAGACCAATTTTTTTTTTTCACTTTTTTTGCCATAGATCATGCATTTCACATGTCTAGACGTGAATTAAAAATAATTTGGACAATATCTGACATATTTTGAAATTTGTCAAAATCTGTCTTTTTTCCTGACCCCGGACCTTATGTGAAAACTAAGAAAATCTGAAAAGTACGAAAAAAATCAGACCAATTTTTTTTTCACTTTTTTTGCCATAGATCATGCATTTCACATATCTAGACGTGAATTAATAAATAATTTGGACAATATCTGACATATTTTGAAATTTTGTCAAAATCTGTCTTTTTCCTGACCCCGGACCTTATGTGAAAACTAAAAAAATCTGAAAAGTCTGAAAAAATCAGACCAATTTTTTTTCAATTTTTTTGCCATAGATCATGCATTTCACATGTCTAGGCGTGAAATAAAAAATAATTTGGACAATATCTAACATATTTTGAAATTTGTTAAAAAAATCTGTCTTTTCCCCGGACCTTATGTGAAAACTAAGAAAATGTGAAAAGTAATGAAAAAAAAATCAGACCAATTTTTTTTTTTTTTTTTTTTCTCATAGATCATGCATTTCACATGTCTAGGCGTGAATTTAAAAAATAATTTGGACAATATCTGACATATTTTGAAATTTGTCAAAATCTGTCTTTTTTTTTCCTGACCCCGGACCTTATGTGAAAACTAAGAAAATCTGAAAAGTAAAAAAAAAAAAAATCAGACCAATTTTTTTTTTTTTTTTTGCCATAGATCATGCATTTCACATGTCTAGACGTGAATTAAAAAATAATTTGGACAATATCTGACATATTTTGAAATTTGTGAAAATCTGTCTTTTTTCCTGACCCCGGACCTTATGTGAAAACTAAGAAAATCTGAAAAGTACGACAAAAATCAGACCAATTTTTTTTTTCGCTTTTTTTGCCATAGATCATGCATTTCACATGTCTAGAAGTGAAATAAAAAATAATTTGGACAATATCTAACAGATTTTGAAATTTGTTAAAAAATCTGTCTTTTTCATCCTGATGTGAAAACTAAGAAAATGTGAAAAGTCTGAAAAAAATCAGACCAATTTTTTTTTTTCACTTTTTTTTGCCATAGATCATGCATTTCACATGTCTAGGCGTGAATTAAAAAATAATTTGGACAATATCTGACATATTTTGAAATTTGTTAAAAATCTGTCTTTTTCCTGACCCCGGACCTTATGTGAAAACTAAGAAAATCTGAAAAAAGTCCGAAAAAAAATCAGACCAATTTTTTTTTTTTTTTTTGCCATAGATCATGCATTTCACATGTCTAGACGTGAATTAAAAAATAATTTGGACAATATCTGACATATTTTGAAATTTGTCAAAATCTGTCTTTTTTCCTGACCCCGGACCTTATGTGAAAACTAAGAAAATCTGAAAAGTCGAAAAAATCAGACCAATTTTTTTTTTTTTTTTTTGCCATAGATCATGCATTTCACATGTCTAGGCGTGAATTAAAAAAATAATTTGGACAATATCTGACATATTTTGAAATTTGTCAAAATCTGTCTTTTTTCCTGACCCCGGACCTTATGTGAAAACTAAGAAAATCTGAAAAGTCCGAAAAAAATCAGACCAATTTTTTTTTTCACTTTTTTTTTGCCATAGATCATGCATTTCACATGTCTAGACGTGAATTAAAAAATAATTTGGACAATATCTGACATATTTTGAAATTTGTTAAAAAATCTGTCTTTTTCCTGACCCCGGACCTTATGTGAAAACTAAGAAAATCTGAAAAGTCGAAAAAAAAATCAGACCAATTTTTTTTTTTCACTTTTTTTTGCCATAGATCATGCATTTCACATGTCTAGGCGTGAATTAAAAAATAATTTGGACAATATCTGACATATTTTGAAATTTGTTAAAAAATCTGTTTTCATCCCCCGGACCTTATGTGAAAACTAAGAAAAAATGAAAAAAGTCGAAAAAAAATCAGACCAATTTTTTTTTTTCACTTTTTTTTTGCCATAGATCATGCATTTCACATGTCTAGGCGTGAATTAAAAAATAATTTGGACAATATCTGACATATTTTGAAATTTGTCAAAATCTGTCTTTTTCCTGACCCGGACCTTATGTGAAAACTAAGAAAATCTGAAAAAAGTACGAAAAAAATCAGACCAATTTTTTTTTCTTTTTTTGCCATAGATCATGCATTTCACATGTCTAGGCGTGAATTAAAAAATAATTTGGACAATATCTGACATATTTTGAAATTTGTGAAAATCTGTCTTTTTCCTGACCCCGGACCTTATGTGAAAACTAAAAAAATCTGAAAAGTAATCGAAAAAAATCAGACCATTTTTTTTTTTCACTTTTTTTTGCCATAGATCATGCATTTCACATGTCTAGGCGTGAATTAAAAATAATTTGGACAATATCTAACATATTTTGAAATTTGTTAAAAATCTGTCTTTTCTCATCCTGACCTTATGTGAAAACTAAGAAAATGTGAAAAGTCGAAAAAAAAATCAGACCAATTTTTTTTTCACTTTTTTTTTCTCATAGATCATGCATTTCACATGTCTAGGCGTGAATTAAAAAAATAATTTGGACAATATCTGACATATTTTGAAATTTGTGAAAATCTGTTTTTTTCCTGACCCCGGACCTTATGTGAAAACTAAGAAAATCTGAAAAGTAACGAAAAAAATCAGACCAATTTTTTTTCACTTTTTTTTTTGCCATAGATCATGCATTTCACATGTCTAGGCGTGAAATAAAAAATAATTTGGACAATATCTGACATATTTTGAAATTTGTCAAAATCTGTCTTTTTTTCCTGACCCGGACCTTATGTGAAAACTAAGAAAATCTGAAAAGTCGAAAAAAAAATCAGACCAATTTTTTTTTTCTTTTTTTTGCCATAGATCATGCATTTCACATGTCTAGGCGTGAAATAAAAAAATAATTTGGACAATATCTAACATATTTTGAAATTTGTTAAAAAATCTGTCTCTTTTCCTGACCGCGAAAACTAAGAAAATGTGAAAAGTACGAAAAAAATCAGACCAATTTTTTTTCACTTTTTTTGCCATAGATCATGCATTTCACATGTCTAGGCGTGAATTAAAAAATAATTTGGACAATATCTGACATATTTTGAAATTTGTCAAAATCTGTCTTTTTTTCCTGACCCCGGACCTTATGTGAAAACTAAGAAAATCTGAAAAAGTCCGAAAAAAAATCAGACCAATTTTTTTTTTTCACTTTTTTTTTGCCATAGATCATGCATTTCACATGTCTAGGCGTGAAATAAAAAAAATAATTTGGACAATATCTGACATATTTTGAAATTTGTTAAAAAATCTGTTTTTTTCCTGACCCCGGACCTTATGTGAAAACTAAGAAAATGAAAAAGTCTGAAAAAAATCAGACCAATTTTTTTTTCACTTTTTTTTGCCATAGATCATGCATTTCACATGTCTAGGCGTGAATTTAAAAAATAATTTGGACAATATCTGACATATTTTGAAATTTGTGAAAAATCTGTCTTTTTTCCTGACCCCGGACCTTATGTGAAAACTAAAAAAATGAAAAAAAGTACGAAAAAAATCAGACCAATTTTTTTTCACTTTTTTTGCCATAGATCATGCATTTCACATGTCTAGACGTGAAATAAAAAATAATTTGGACAATATCTAACAGATTTTGAAATTTGTTAAAAAATCTGTCTCTCATCCTGACCGCGAAAACTAAGAAAATGTGAAAAGTACGAAAAAAATCAGACCAATTTTTTTTCACTTTTTTTGCCATAGATCATGCATTTCACATGTCTAGACGTGAATTAAAAAATAATTTGGACAATATCTGACATATTTTGAAATTTGTCAAAATCTGTCTTTTTTTCCTGACCCCGGACCTTATGTGAAAACTAAGAAAATCTGAAAAGTACGAAAAAAATCAGACCAATTTTTTTTCACTTTTTTTGCCATAGATCATGCATTTCACATGTCTAGACGTGAATTAAAAAATAATTTGGACAATATCTGACATATTTTGAAATTTGTGAAAATCTGTCTTTTTTCCTGACCCCGGACCTTATGTGAAAACTAAGAAAATCTGAAAAGTACGAAAAAAAAAATCAGACCAATTTTTTTTTTTCACTTTTTTTTGCCATAGATCATGCATTTCACATGTCTAGGCGTGAATTAAAAATAATTTGGACAATATCTGACATATTTTGAAATTTGTTAAAAAATCTGTCTTTTTTTCCTGATCCGGACCTTATGTGAAAACTAAGAAAATGTGAAAAGTCGAAAAAAAAAATCAGACCAATTTTTTTTTTTTTTTCTTTTTTTTTTGCCATAGATCATGCATTTCACATGTCTAGGCGTGAAATAAAAAATAATTTGGACAATATCTGACATATTTTGAAATTTGTCAAAATCTGTCTTTTTCCTGACCCCGGACCTTATGTGAAAACTAAGAAAATCTGAAAAGTCGAAAAAAATCAGACCAATTTTTTTTTTTTTTTTTTTTGCCATAGATCATGCATTTCACATGTCTAGGCGTGAATTAAAAAAATAATTTGGACAATATCTGACATATTTTGAAATTTGTGAAAATCTGTCTTTTTTTCCTGACCCCGGACCTTATGTGAAAACTAAGAAAATCTGAAAAGTACGACAAAAATCAGACCAATTTTTTTTTTCGCTTTTTTTGCCATAGATCATGCATTTCACATGTCTAGAAGTGAAATAAAAAATAATTTGGACAATATCTAACAGATTTTGAAATTTGTTAAAAAATCTGTCTCTCATCCTGACCTTATGTGAAAACTAAGAAAATGTGAAAAGTCGAAAAAAAATCAGACCAATTTTTTTTCACTTTTTTTTCTCATAGATCATGCATTTCACATGTCTAGGCGTGAATTAAAAATAATTTGGACAATATCTGACATATTTTGAAATTTGTCAAAATCTGTCTTTTTCCTGACCCCGGACCTTATGTGAAAACTAAGAAAATCTGAAAAGTCGAAAAAAATCAGACCAATTTTTTTTCACTTTTTTTTGCCATAGATCATGCATTTCACATGTCTAGGCGTGAATTAAAAAATAATTTGGACAATATCTGACATATTTTGAAATTTGTGAAAATCTGTCTTTTTCCTGACCCCGGACCTTATGTGAAAACTAAGAAAATCTGAAAAGTCGAAAAAAAAAATCAGACCAATTTTTTTTTTTTTCTTTTTTGCCATAGATCATGCATTTCACATGTCTAGGCGTGAAATAAAAAATAATTTGGACAATATCTGACATATTTTGAAATTTGTTAAAAAAATCTGTCTCTTTTCCTGACCCGGACCTTATGTGAAAACTAAGAAAATGTGAAAAAAGTACAAAAAAAAAATCAGACCAATTTTTTTTTTTTTTTTTTTGCCATAGATCATGCATTTCACATGTCTAGGCGTGAATTAAAAATAATTTGGACAATATCTGACATATTTTGAAATTTGTCAAAATCTGTCTTTTTTTCCTGACCCCGGACCTTATGTGAAAACTAAGAAAATCTGAAAAGTAAAAAAAAAATCAGACCAATTTTTTTTTTCACTTTTTTTTGCCATAGATCATGCATTTCACATGTCTAGGCGTGAATTAAAAAAATAATTTGGACAATATCTGACATATTTTGAAATTTGTCAAAATCTGTCTTTTTCCTGACCCGGACCTTATGTGAAAACTAAGAAAATCTGAAAAGTCGAAAAAAAAAATCAGACCAATTTTTTTTTTTTTTTTTTTATGCATTTCACATGTCTAGACGTGAATTAAAAAATAATTTGGACAATATCTGACATATTTTGAAATTTGTCAAAATCTGTCTTTTTTCCTGACCCCGGACCTTATGTGAAAACTAAGAAAATCTGAAAAGTACGAAAAAAAATCAGACCAATTTTTTTTTTCACTTTTTTTTGCCATAGATCATGCATTTCACATGTCTAGGCGTGAATAAAAAAATAATTTGGACAATATCTGACATATTTTGAAATTTGTGAAAATCTGTCTTTTTTTCCTGACCCGGACCTTATGTGAAAACTAAGAAAATCTGAAAAGTACGAAAAAAATCAGACCAATTTTTTTTTCACTTTTTTTTTGCCATAGATCATGCATTTCACATGTCTAGGCGTGAATTAAAAAAAATAATTTGGACAATATCTAACATATTTTGAAATTTGTTAAAAAAATCTGTCTTTTTCATGACCCCGGACCTTATGTGAAAACTAAGAAAATCTGAAAAGTCTGAAAAAAATCAGACCAATTTTTTTTTTTCACTTTTTTTTGCCATAGATCATGCATTTCACATGTCTAGGCGTGAATTAAAAAATAATTTGGACAATATCTGACATATTTTGAAATTTGTGAAAATCTGTTTTTTTCCTGACCCCGGACCTTATGTGAAAACTAAGAAAATCTGAAAAGTACGAAAAAAATCAGACCAATTTTTTTTTTCACTTTTTTTTGCCATAGATCATGCATTTCACATATCTAGGCGTGAATTAAAAATAATTTGGACAATATCTGACATATTTTGAAATTTGTTAAAAAATCTGTCTTTTTCTCATCCGGACCTTATGTGAAAACTAAGAAAATCTGAAAAGTAATGAAAAAAATCAGACCAATTTTTTTTTTCACTTTTTTTTTGCCATAGATCATGCATTTCACATGTCTAGGCGTGAATTAAAAAAATAATTTGGACAATATCTGACATATTTTGAAATTTGTCAAAATCTGTCTTTTTTCCTGACCCGGACCTTATGTGAAAACTAAGAAAATCTGAAAAGTCGAAAAAAAATCAGACCAATTTTTTTTCTTTTTTTTGCCATAGATCATGCATTTCACATGTCTAGGCGTGAATTAAAAAATAATTTGGACAATATCTGACATATTTTGAAATTTGTCAAAATCTGTCTTTTTCTGACCCCGGACCTTATGTGAAAACTAAGAAAATCTGAAAAGTCGAAAAAAAAATCAGACCAATTTTTTTTTCACTTTTTTTTGCCATAGATCATGCATTTCACATGTCTAGGCGTGAAATAAAAAATAATTTGGACAATATCTGACATATTTTGAAATTTGTCAAAAAAATCTTTTTCTCATCCTGACCTTATGTGAAAACTAAGAAAATCTGAAAAGTCGAAAAAAAATCAGACCAATTTTT
>NW_025962133.1:369502-385025 GCF_017589495.1 Alosa alosa | reverse complement strand
AAAATCCGTCTTTATTCCTGACCCCGGACCTTATGTGAAAACTAAGAAAATCTGAAAAGTACGAAAAAAAATCAGACCAATTTTTTTTTTTTTTCACTTTTTTGCCATAGATCATGCATTTCACATATCTAGACGTGAATTAAAAAATAATTTGGACAATATCTGACATATTTTGAAATTTGTCAAAATCTCTCTTTTTTCCTGACCCCGGACCTTATGTGAAAACTAAGAAAATCTGAAATGTCCGAAAAAATCAGACCAATTTTTTTTCACTTTTTTTTGCCATAGATCATGCATTTCACATGTCTAGGCGTGAATTAAAAATAATTTGGACAATATCTGACATATTTTGAAATTTGTCAAAATCTGTCTTTTTCCTGACCCCGGACCTTATGTGAAAACTAAGAAAATCTGAAAGTACGAAAAAAAATCAGACCAATTTTTTTTTCACTTTTTTTGCCATAGATCATGCATTTCAAATGTCTAGACGTGAATTAAAAAATAATTTGGACAATATTTGACATATTTTGAAATTTGTCAAAATCTGTCTTTTTCCTGACCCGGACCTTATGTGAAAACTAAGAAAATCTGAAAAAGTACGAAAAAAAAATCAGACCAATTTTTTTTTCACTTTTTTTGCCATAGATCATGCATTTCAAATGTCTAGGCGTGAATTAAAAAATAATTTGGACAATATCTGACATATTTTGAAATTTGTCAAAATCTGTCTTTTTCCTGACCCCGGACCTTATGTGAAAACTAAGAAAATCTAAAAGTACTTAAAAAATCAGACCAATTTTTTTTTCACTTTTTTTTGCCATAGATCATGCATTTCAAATGTCTAGACGTGAATTAAAAAATAATTTGGACAATATTTGACATATTTTGAAATTTGTCAAAATCTGTCTTTTTTCCTGACCCCGGACCTTATGTGAAAACTAAGAAAATCTGAAAAGTACGAAAAAAATCAGACCAATTTTTTTTTCACTTTTTTTTGCCATAGATCATGCATTTCACATATCTAGACGTGAATTAATAAATAATTTGGACAATATCTGACATATTTTGAAATTTGTCAAAATCTCTCTTTTTCCTGACCCCGGACCTTATGTGAAAACTAAGAAAATCTGAAAAGTACGAAAAAAATCAGACCAATTTTTTTTCACTTTTTTTGCCATAGATCATGCATTTCAAATGTCTAGACGTGAATTAAAAAATAATTTGGACAATATCTGACATATTTTGAAATTTGTCAAAATCAATCTTTTTCCTGACCCCGGACCTTATGTGAAAACTAAGAAAATCTGAAAAGTAACGAAAAAAAATAAGACCAATTTTGTTTTCACTTTTTTTTGCCACAGATCATGCATTTCACATGTCTAGACGTGAAGTAAAAAATAATTTGGACAATATCTGACATATTTTGAAATTTGTCAAAATCCGTCTTTTTCCTGACCCCGGACCTTATGTGAAAACTAAGAAAATCTGAAAAGTACGAAAAAAATAAGACCAATTTTTTTTTTCACTTTTGTTTGCCACAGATCATGCATTTCACATGTCTAGGCGTGAAGTAAAACATAATTTGGACAATATCTGACATATTTTGAAATGTGTCAAAATCCGTCTTTTTTCCTGACCCGGACCTTATGTGAAAACTAAGAAAATCTGAAAAAGTAACGAAAAAAAATCAGACCAATTTTTTTTCACTTTTTTTGCCATAGATCATGCATTTCACATATCTAGGCGTGAATTAAAAATAATTTGGACAATATCTGACATATTATGAAATTTGTCAAAATCTGTCTTTTTTTCCTGACCCCGGACCTTATGTGAAAACTAAGAAAATCTGAAAAGTCGAAAAAAATCAGACCAATTTTTTTTTTTTTCACTTTTTTGCCATAGATCATGCATTTCACATATCTAGGCGTGAATTAAAAAATAATTTGGACAATATCTGACATATTTTGAAATTTGTCAAAATCTGTCTTTTTTCCTGACCCGGACCCTTATGTGAAAACTAAGAAAATCAAAAAAGTCGAAAAAAAAATCAGACAATTTTTTTTTTTTCACTTTTTTTGCCATAGATCATGCATTTCAAATGTCTAGACGTGAATTAATAAATAATTTGGACAATATCTGACATATTTTGAAATTTGTCAAAATCTGTCTTTTTTCCTGAGCCCGGACCTTATGTGAAAACTAAGAAAATCTGAAAAGTACGAAAAAAATCAGACCAATTTTTTTTTCACTTTTTTTTGCCATAGATCATGCATTTCAAATGTCTAGACGTGAATTAATAAATAATTTGGACAATATCTGACATATTTTGAAATTTGTCAAAATCTGTCTTTTTTCCTGACCCCGGACCTTATGTGAAAACTAAGAAAATCTAAAAAGTACGAAAAAAATCAGACCAATTTTTTTTTCACTTTTTTTGCCATAGATCATGCATTTCAAATGTCTAGACGTGAATTAAAAAATAATTTGGACAATATTTGACATATTTTGAAATTTGTCAAAATCTGTCTTTTTTCCTGACCCCGGACCTTATGTGAAAACTAAGAAAATCTGAAAAGTACGAAAAAAATCAGACCAATTTTTTTTTCACTTTTTTTGCCATAGATCATGCATTTCACATATCTATAATAATAATAATAATAATAATAATAATAATAAGGCTTTATTTGTATAGCACCTTTCATACACAGAATGCAGCTCAAAGTGCTTTACATTTGAAACATGTAACACAATAATAGTCAGTCAGTCATTATCAATCACTTTTCTTTGCTGTTTATGTTATACTCAGCAACATATCAAAAATATAGAAAATGACGTCATAAGACTGGCAGCCTTAACCCTCTTACCCCCCACAAGCACGCCATATGGCAACTGTGGCAAGGAAAAACTCCCATATTCCAGGAAGAAACCTTGAGCAGAACCTGACTTAATAGGGGAGCCCATCCGCTTCTGGCTGGCTGCGCCCTCAATAGTAGCAGATGTAGAATAATCTGAAAATGTAGTCTACAGGATAAGATGAGTTAACTAAAAGCTTTCCTGTACAGGTATGTTTTCAGATCTTTTTTAAAATATTTACTGAACTCGCCTGCTTGATGTACAGAGGCAGGGTGTTCCATAGTTTGGGGCATAATGGATAACGCAGCTTCTCCACTTTGTTTGTGGAGCACTTTGGGTACGATTAAAAGATTAGAATTGGATGATCTAAGTTTCCTTTGTGGTTGATAAGATATTAAAAGCTCAGAGATATATGAAGGTGCTATGCCATTCAGAGCTTTGTAAGTAATTAACATAACCTTAAAATCAATTCTATAGGAAATAGGGAGCCAGTGCAGTTCAGCCAACACAGGGTGATGTGTTCTCTCTTCTTAGTCTTAGTTAAAAGTCTAGCCGCAGAGTTCTGTATGAGTGCCAATTTCTTTAGATGTTTTTGGGAAGACCAGTGAAAAGTGCATTGCAGTAGTCTAACCTGCTAGTGATAAAGGCGTGAATTAGCTTTTCTGCATCTTGTTGAGTTAAAAGGGGCCGACTTTGGCAATGTTTCTCAAGTGGAAATAGGCTGTCTGAGTAACTTTACTGATATGGGGCTTAAAACTTAACTCTGCATCTAAGATGACACCGAGGCTTGTTACTTTTGGTTTGACCCGGTGTGCCATGTTCCCTAGATTACTAAGAATAATATCTCGCTTTAGTTTTGGTCCAACCAGAAGTACCTCTGTTTTGTCATCATTTAGTTTCAAAAAGTTTTTGCTCATCCACTGATTAATGGAGGTTAGGCATGCAGTGAGGGAGCAAAGGCCATCTGGGTTAGTTGGCTCCACAGAAAGATACAATTGGGTATCATCTGCGTAGCTGTGGAAGTTTACATTATGCTGACTTATGACGTTTCCCAATGGGAGCATATATAGAGAAAATAGCAGGGGACCAAGGCAGCTCCCCTGGGCCACACCAAAAGGCAAGTCATGTTTTTCAGATACATGATCTCCTAGACTGATATAAAAATCTCTGCCAGTAATGTAGGTTTGAAACCAGTTTAGAGCATTATCAGAGAGACCCACCCACTTTGCAAGGCGGTGAATTAGGATGCTATGATCAATGGTGTCAAATGCCGCACTCAAATCCAGAAGAATAAGGATTGAGACTTTGTTTGAGTCGGTAGCTAGTCTGAGATCATTGACTATCTTTACTAGAGCCGTTTCTGTGCTGTGATTTGATCTAAAACCTGATTGGAATTTTTCAAGGATACTGTTTTCGTTGAGGAAGGTATTTAACTGATTGCAAACAACTTTTTCAAGTACTTTGCTCAAAAACGATAGATTTGATATAGGCCTGTAGTTGCTCAGATTGGTATGGTCAAGTTTTGACTTTTTAAGTAAAGGTTTCACAACAGCGGTTTTAAAAGCAGTTGGAAATATACCTGTTTCTAATGAGGTATTTATTACCTTGAGAAAAAAGGGAGCTAAGCCTTCATATACTTTTTTTTGAGGAATGTAGTAGGGATTGGATCTAAAACACATGTTGAAGAGCCGGTTTGAGTTATAATTTTACCAAGCTCAGATTGAGTAATAGTGCTAAAGGACCTTAATTTTGGGGGCTGTTTTTGGGTGTACTATCAAACATATTACTTGTGTTACCAATAGCCTCCCTTATAGAAATGACTTTGTTTTTGAAGAAGTCTGCAAATTCTTAGCATCTTAGAGAGGATGCCTGACTGAGTGTGTCAAAAGGTGTTTGATGCAATAGCCTATCAATGGTAGAGAACAACACCCTAGAGTTTCTACTGTTTTCAGCAATTACCTTAGAGAAGTGGTTCCTCCTCTCATTCGAATAGCTCTATTATAATTTGCAATTTTTTTTTTAGAATGGCACGGTGAACCTGTAACTTAGTTTTTTTCTCCATGTTCTCTCAGCTTTCCTACATGATCTTTTTTAGATCATGGATATTTTCGTTCATCCAAGGTGTCAGTTTGCTACAGGGCCTTTTTTTTAGTCTTTAAGGGTGCCACTCTGTCAAGCAGAGCCTAATTCACGATTAAGAGCCTCTACCATTTGATCAATGGGATGATGTAAAATATCTAAATTTATGGAGTCTATAAGAGCTATGAACTGCTGTTCTGCTCTAATGTCCAAGAGTCGCGATTTGATTGCAATTTCGGGATGAATTTTTGGAGTATGTAGTACAATATTAAAAGATACACAATGATGATCAGACATATTTATATCATTTACTGATAAGTCTGTGACTTCTATCCCTCTGG
Source organism: Alosa alosa (assembly GCF_017589495.1). Classification (NCBI taxonomy): domain Eukaryota; kingdom Metazoa; phylum Chordata; class Actinopteri; order Clupeiformes; family Clupeidae; genus Alosa; species Alosa alosa. The sequence goes on along the minus strand of NW_025962133.1, from coordinate 379,752 downwards.
AAATGACTAGATCGAGGGTGTTGCCAAGGTTGTGGGTGGGTCCTGTAACATGCTGCTTTAGCTCTAAACTGTCCAACACATTAGGGAACTTACTGGCTTTAGCATCAGTTGTCTTATTGACATGAATATTGAAGTCGCCATTTACAATTATCCGATCATAGCTAGTGATGATGGCGACATAAGTTCAGAAAACTGGTCGAGAAAGCCAGTCCATAGTTTAGGAGGGCGGTATAAGGTTAATAGAAGTACAACTGGGTCAGCCTTCAGAGTGAGGGCAATATACTCAAAGGAAGCGAATTCGCCAAAGTTGACTCGTGTGCAACTATATTTGTTTGAGAGAATGGAGGCAATTCCACCACCTCGTTTGCCTTGTCTAATTGAGTGGAAGAAATTATAATTTGGGGGACAAGTCTCAACAAGAACAGCTTCGCTGTCTGAAGTCAGCCAGGTTTCAACAAGAAACAGAAAATCCAATTTTTTTTCACTAATAAAATCATTGATTGCAAAGGTTTTGGTAGTAAGTGCACCTATATTTAGTAAACCCATGTTAGCTGAAAATGCCTCTGGCTTTTGAGGAATATGCTGAGGTATGGAAAGAATATTTGTTAGGTTTCTAGTTTTAAATTTGTCTTTTCTATCTAGACGTGAATTAAAAAATAATTTGGACAATATCTGACATATTTTGAAATTTGTCAAAATCTCTCTTTTTTCCTGACCCCGGACCTTATGTGAAAACTAAGAAAATCTGAAAAGTACGAAAAAAAAAATAAGACCAATTTTGTTTTCACTTTTTTTTTTGCCACAGATCATGCATTTCACATGTCTAGGCGTGAAGTAAAACTTAATTTGGACAATATCTGACATATTTTGAAATGTGTCAAAATCCGTCTTTATTCCTGACCCGGACCTTATGTGAAAACTAAGAAAATCTGAAAAGTACTGAAAAAAAAATAAGACCAATTTTGTTTTTCACTTTTGTTTGCCACAGATCATGCATTTCACATGTCTAGACGTGAAGTAAAACATAATTTGGACAATATCTGACATATTTTGAAATGTGTCAAAATCCGTCTTTTTCCTGACCCCGGACCTTATGTGAAAACTAAGAAAATCTAAAAGTAAAAAAAAATCAGACCAATTTTTTTTTCACTTTTTTTGCCATAGATCATGCATTTCAAATGTCTAGGCGTGAATTAAAAAAATAATTTGGACAATATTTGACATATTTTGAAATTTGTCAAAATCTGTCTTTTTTTCCTGACCCCGGACCTTATGTGAAAACTAAGAAAATCTGAAAAGTCTAAAAAAAAATCAGACCAATTTTTTTCACTTTTTGCCATAGATCGTGCATTTCACATATCTAGAAGTGAATTAAAAATAATTTGGACAATATCTGACATATTTTGAAATTTGTTAAAATCTCTCTTTTTTCCTGACCCCGGACCTTATGTGAAAACTAAGAAAATCTGAAATGTACGAAAAAAATCAGACCAATTTTTTTCACTTTTTTTGCCATAGATCATGCATTTCAAATGTCTAGACGTGAATTAAAAAATAATTTGGACAATATCTGACATATTTTGAAATTTGTCAAAATCCGTCTTTTTTCCTGACCCCGGACCTTATGTGAAAACTAAGAAAATCTGAAAAGTACGAAAAAAATAAGACCAATTTTGTTTTCACTTTTTTTTGCCACAGATCATGCATTTCACATGTCTAGACGTGAAGTAAAACTTAATTTGGACAATATCTGACATATTTTGAAATGTGTCAAAATCCGTCTTTATTCCTGACCCCGGACCTTATGTGAAAACTAAGAAAATCTGAAAAGTATGAAAAAAATAAGACCAATTTTGTTTTTCACTTTTGTTTGCCACAGATCATGCATTTCACATGTCTAGACGTGAAGTAAAACATAATTTGGACAATATCTGACATATTTTGAAATGTGTCAAAATCCGTCTTTTTTCCTGACCCCGGACCTTATGTGAAAACTAAGAAAATCTGAAAAGTACGAAAAAAAATCAGACCAATTTTTTTTTTTTTTTTTTGCCATAGATCATGCATTTCACATATCTAGACGTGAATTAAAAAATAATTTGGACAATATCTGACATATTATGAAATTTGTCAAAATCTGTCTTTTTTCCTGACCCCGGACCTTATGTGAAAACTAAGAAAATCTGAAAAGTACGAAAAAAATCAGACCAATTTTTTTTTTCACTTTTTTTGCCATAGATCATGCATTTCACATATCTAGACGTGAATTAAAAAATAATTTGGACAATATCTGACATATTTTGAAATTTGTCAAAATCTGTCTTTTTTCCTGACCCCGGACCTTATGTGAAAACTAAGAAAATCAAAAAAGTACGAAAAAAATCAGACCAATTTTTTTTTCACTTTTTTTGCCATAGATCATGCATTTCAAATGTCTAGACGTGAATTAATAAATAATTTGGACAATATCTGACATATTTTGAAATTTGTCAAAATCTGTCTTTTTCCTGACCCCGGACCTTATGTGTGAAAACTAAGAAAATCTGAAAAGTACGAAAAAAATCAGACCAATTTTTTTTCACTTTTTTTGCCATAGATCATGCATTTCAAATGTCTAGACGTGAATTAATAAATAATTTGGACAATATCTGACATATTTTGAAATTTGTCAAAATCTGTCTTTTTTCCTGACCCCGGACCTTATGTGAAAACTAAGAAAATCTAAAAAGTACGAAAAAAATCAGACCAATTTTTTTTTTCACTTTTTTGCCATAGATCATGCATTTCAAATGTCTAGACGTGAATTAAAAATAATTTGGACAATATTTGACATATTTTGAAATTTGTCAAAATCTGTCTTTTTTCCTGACCCCGGACCTTATGTGAAAACTAAGAAAATCTGAAAAGTAACTTAAAAAAATCAGACCAATTTTTTTTTCACTTTTTTTGCCATAGATCATGCATTTCACATATCTAGACGTGAATTAAAAAATAATTTGGACAATATCTGACATATTTTGAAATTTGTCAAAATCTGTCTTTTTTCCTGACCCCGGACCTTATGTGAAAACTAAGAAAATCTGAAATGTACGAAAAAAATCAGACCAATTTTTTTTTTCACTTTTTTTGCCATAGATCATGCATTTCAAATGTCTAGACGTGAATTAAAAAATAATTTGGACAATATCTGACATATTTTGAAATTTGTCAAAATCAATCTTTTTTCCTGACCCCGGACCTTATGTGAAAACTAAGAAAATCTGAAAAGTACGAAAAAAATAAGACCAATTTTGTTTTCACTTTTTTTTGCCACAGATCATGCATTTCACATGTCTAGACGTGAAGTAAAACTTAATTTGGACAATATCTGACATATTTTGAAATGTGTCAAAATCCGTCTTTATTCCTGACCCCGGACCTTATGTGAAAACTAAGAAAATCTGAAAAGTACGAAAAAAATAAGACCAATTTTGTTTTTCACTTTTGTTTGCCACAGATCATGCATTTCACATGTCTAGACGTGAAGTAAAACATAATTTGGACAATATCTGACATATTTTGAAATGTGTCAAAATCCGTCTTTTTTCCTGACCCCGGACCTTATGTGAAAACTAAGAAAATCTAAAAAAAAGTGAAAAAAATCAGACCAATTTTTTTTCACTTTTTTTTGCCATAGATCATGCATTTCAAATGTCTAGGCGTGAATTAAAAATAATTTGGACAATATTTGACATATTTTGAAATTTGTCAAAATCTTTTTTTCCTGACCCCGGACCTTATGTGAAAACTAAGAAAATCTGAAAATTACGAAAAAAATCAGACCAATTTTTTTTTTTTCATTTTTTTTGCCATAGATCATGCATTTCACATATCTAGGCGTGAATTAAAAAAATAATTTGGACAATATCTGACATATTTTGAAATTTGTCAAAATCTCTTTTTTTTTTCCTGACCCGGACCTTATGTGAAAACTAAGAAAATCTGAAATGTAACGAAAAAAAAAATCAGACCAATTTTTTTTTTCTTTTTTTTGCCATAGATCATGCATTTCAAATGTCTAGACGTGAATTAAAAAATAATTTGGACAATATCTGACATATTTTGAAATTTGTCAAAATCCGTTTTTTTTTTCCTGACCCCGGACCTTATGTGAAAACTAAGAAAATCTGAAAAAGTACGAAAAAAATAAGACCAATTTTGTTTTCACTTTTTTTTGCCACAGATCATGCATTTCACATGTCTAGACGTGAAGTAAAACTTAATTTGGACAATATCTGACATATTTTGAAATGTGTCAAAATCCGTCTTTATTCCTGACCCCGGACCTTATGTGAAAACTAAGAAAATCTGAAAAGTACGAAAAAAATAAGACCAATTTTGTTTTTCACTTTTGTTTGCCACAGATCATGCATTTCACATGTCTAGACGTGAAGTAAAACATAATTTGGACAATATCTGACATATTTTGAAATGTGTCAAAACCGTTTTTTTTCCTGACCTCGACCTTATGTGAAAACTAAGAAAATCTGAAAAGTAAAAAAAAAATCAGACCAATTTTTTTTTCTTTTTTTTTTGCCATAGATCATGCATTTCACATATCTAGATGTGAATTAAAAAAATAATTTGGACAATATCTGACATATTATGAAATTTGTCAAAATCTGTCTTTTTTTTTTCCTGACCCCGGACCTTATGTGAAAACTAAGAAAATCTGAAAAAGTACTAAAAAAATCAGACCATTTTTTTTTTCACTTTTTTGCCATAGATCATGCATTTCACATATCTAGACGGAATTAAAAATAATTTGGACAATATCTGACATATTTTGAAATTTGTCAAAATCTGTCTTTTTTCCTGACCCCGGACCTTATGTGAAAACTAAGAAAATCAAAAAAAAGTCTTAAAAAAAATCAGACCAATTTTTTTTTTTCACTTTTTTTGCCATAGATCATGCATTTCAAATGTCTAGGCGTGAATTAATAAATAATTTGGACAATATCTGACATATTTTGAAATTTGTCAAAATCTGTCTTTTTTTCCTGACCCCGACCTTATGTGAAAACTAAGAAAATCTGAAAAGTCCGAAAAAAATCAGACCAATTTTTTTTTCACTTTTTGCCATAGATCATGCATTTCAAATGTCTAGACGTGAATTAAAAAATAATTTGGACAATATTTGACATATTTTGAAATTTGTCAAAATCTGTCTTTTTTCCTGACCCCGGACCTTATGTGAAAACTAAGAAAATCTGAAAAGTCTAAAAAAATCAGACCAATTTTTTTTTTTTTTTTTTTGCCATAGATCATGCATTTCAAATGTCTAGACGTGAATTAAAAATAATTTGGACAATATCTGACATATTTTGAAATTTGTCAAAATCTGTCTTTTTCCTGACCCGGACCTTATGTGAAAACTAAGAAAATCTGAAAAGTAATAAAAAATCAGACCAATTTTTTTTTTTTTTTTTTTGCCATAGATCATGCATTTCAAATGTCTAGGCGTGAATTAAAAAAATAATTTGGACAATATTTGACATATTTTGAAATTTGTCAAAATCTGTCTTTTTTCCTGACCCCGGACCTTATGTGAAAACTAAGAAAATCTGAAAAGTACGAAAAAAATCAGACCAATTTTTTTTCACTTTTTTGCCATAGATCATGCATTTCACATATCTAGACGTGAATTAAAAAATAATTTGGACAATATCTGACATATTTTGAAATTTGTCAAAATCTGTCTTTTTTCCTGACCCCGGACCTTATGTGAAAACTAAGAAAATCTGAAATGTACGAAAAAAAATAAGACCAATTTTTTTTTTCACTTTTTTTTGCCATAGATCATGCATTTCAAATGTCTAGATGTGAATTAAAAAATAATTTGGACAATATCTGACATATTTTTGAAATTTGTCAAAATCAATCTTTTTTCCTGACCCCGGACCTTATGTGAAAACTAAGAAAATCTGAAAAGTAAAAAAAAAATAAGACCAATTTTTTTTTTTTTTTTTTTGCCCAGATCATGCATTTCACATGTCTAGACATGAAGTAAAAAATAATTTGGACAATATCTGACATATTTTGAAATGTGTCAAAATCTGTCTTTATTCCTGACCCCGGACCTTATGTGAAAACTAAGAAAATCTGAAAAGTCACGAAAAAAAATAAGACCAATTTTTTTTTTCACTTTTTTTGCCATAGATCATGCATTTCACATATCTAGACGTGAATTAATAAATAATTTGGACAATATCTGACATATTTTGAAATTTGTCAAAATCTGTCTTTTTTCCTGACCCCGGACCTTATGTGAAAACTAAGAAAATCTGAAAAGTCTGAAAAAAAAATCAGACCAATTTTTTTTCACTTTTTTTGCCATAGATCATGCATTTCACATGTCTAGGCGTGAATTAAAAAATAATTTGGACAATATCTGACATATTTTGAAATTTGTCAAAATCTGTCTTTTTTTCCTGACCCCGACCTTATGTGAAAACTAAGAAAATCTGAAAAAAATGAAAAAAAATAAGACCAATTTTGTTTTTTTTTTTTTTTGCCACAGATCATGCATTTGAAATGTCTAGGCGGAAGTAAAACTTAATTTGGACAATATCTGACATATTTTGAAATTTGTCAAAATCTGTCTTTTTTTCCTGACCCGGACCTTATGTGAAAACTAAGAAAATCTGAAAAAAACGACGAAAAAAATAAGACCAATTTTGTTTTTCACTTTTTTTTTGCCACAGATCATGCATTTCACATGTCTAGACATTGAAGTAAAACTTAATTTGGACAATATCTGACATATTTTGAAATGTGTCAAAATCTGTCTTTTTTCCTGACCCGGACCTTATGTGAAAACTAAGAAAATCTGAAAAGTCCGAAAAAAAATAAGACCAATTTTTTTTCACTTTTGTTTGCCACAGATCATGCATTTCACATGTCTAGACGTGAAGTAAAACATAATTTGGACAATATCTGACATATTTTGAAATTTGTCAAAATCCGTTTTTTTTCCCTGACCCCGACCTTATGTGAAAACTAAGAAAATCTGAAAAGTACGAAAAAAATCAGACCAATTTTTTTTTTTACTTTTTTTGCCATAGATCATGCATTTCACATATCTAGACGTGAATTAATAAATTATTTGGACAATATCTGACATATTTTAAAATTTGTCAAAATCTGTCTTTTTTCCTGACCCCGGACCTTATGTGAAAACTAAGAAAATCTGAAAAGTACGAAAAAAATCAGACCAATTTTTTTTTTTTTTTTTGCCATAGATCATGCATTTCACATATCTAGACGTGAATTAAAAAATAATTTGGACAATATCTGACATATTTTGAAATTTGTCAAAATCTGTCTTTTTTTCCTGACCCCGACCTTATGTGAAAACTAAGAAAATCTGAAAAGTACGAAAAAAATCAGACCAATTTTTTTTTTACTTTTTTTGCCATAGATCATGCATTTCACATATCTAGACGTGAATTAATAAATTATTTGGACAATATCTGACATATTTTAAAATTTGTCAAAATCTGTCTTTTTTCCTGACCCCGGACCTTATGTGAAAACTAAGAAAATCTGAAAAGTCGAAAAAATCAGACCATTTTTTTTTTTTCACTTTTTTGCCATGGATCATGCATTTCACATATCTAGACGTGAATTAAAAATAATTTGGACAATATCTGACATATTTTGAAATTTGTCAAAATCTGTCTTTTTCCTGACCCCGGACCTTATGTGAAAACTAAGAAAATCTGAAAATGCACAAAAAAAATAAGACCAATTTTTTTTCACTTTTTTTTGCCATAGATCATGCATTTCACATATCTAGGCGTGAATTAAAAATAATTTGGACAATATCTGACATATTTTGAAATTTGTCAAAAAATCTGTCTTTTTTTTCCTGAGTTCGACCTTATGTGAAAACTAAGAAAATCTGAAATGTACTTAAAAAAATCAGACCAATTTTTTTTCACTTTTTTTGCCATACATCATGCATTTCACATATCTAGACGTGAATTAATAAATAATTTGGACAATATCTGACATATTTTGAAATTTGTCAAAATCTGTCTTTTTTCCTGAGCCCGGACCTTATGTGAAAACTAAGAAAAATCTAAAAAAGTACCTAAAAAAAATCAGACCAATTTTTTTTTCACTTTTTTGCCATAGATCATGCATTTCAAATGTCTAGGCGTGAATTAAAAATAATTTGGACAATATCTGACAGATTTTGAAATTTGTCAAAATCTGTCTTTTTCCTGACCCCGGACCTTATGTGAAAACTAAGAAAATCTGAAATGTCTTAAAAAAATCAGACCAATTTTTTTTTCTTTTTTGCCATAGATCATGCATTTCACATATCTAGGCGTGAATTAGAAAAAAATAATTTGGACAATATCTGACATATTTTGAAATTTGTCAAAATCTGTCTTTTTTCCTGAGCCCGGACCTTATGTGAAAACTAAGAAAATCTGAAATGTACGAAAAAAATAAGACCAATTTTTTTTTCACTTTTTTTGCCATAGATCATGCATTTCACATATCTAGACGTGAATTAATAAATAATTTGGACAATATCTGACATATTTTGAAATTTGTCAAAATCTGTCTTTTTCCTGAGCCCGGACCTTATGTGAAAACTAAGAAAATCTGAAAAGTACGAAAAAAATCAGACCAATTTTTTTTTTACTTTTTTTGCCATAGATCATGCATTTCAAATATCTAGGCGTGAATTAAAAATAATTTGGACAATATCTGACATATTTTGAAATTTGTCAAAATCTGTCTTTTTCCTGACCCCGGACCTTATGTGAAAACTAAGAAAATAAAAAAGTACGAAAAAAATCAGACCAATTTTTTTTTCACTTTTTTTGCCATAGATCATGCATTTCAAATGTCTAGACGTGAATTAATAAATAATTTGGACAATATCTGACATATTTTGAAATTTGTCAAAATCTGTCTTTTTTCCTGACCCCGGACCTTATGTGAAAACTAAGAAAATCTAAAAAAAAAAAAAAAAATCAGACAATTTTTTCTTTTTTTGCCATAGATCATGCATTTCAAATGTCTAGGCGTGAATTAAAAAATAATTTGGACAATATTTGACATATTTTGAAATTTGTCAAAATCTGTCTTTTTCCTGACCCGGACCTTATGTAGAAAACTAAGAAAATCTGAAAGAGTCCGAAAAAAATCAGACCAATTTTTTTTTCACTTTTTTTGCCATAGATCATGCATTTCACATATCTAGGCGTGACTAAAAATAATTTGGACAATATCTGACATATTTTTGAAATTTGTCAAAATCTCTCTTTTTCCCTGACCCAGGACCTTATGTGAAAAACTAAAGAAAATCTGAAAAGTAAAAAAAAAATTTTTTTTTTTTTTTTCTTTTTTTGCCATAGATCATGCATTTCACATATCTAGACGTGAATTAATAAATAATTTGGACAATATCTGACATATTTTGAAATTTGTCAAAATCTTCGTCTTTTTCCTGACCCGGACCTTATGTGAAAACTAAGAAAAATCTGAAAAGTACGAAAAAAAAAATAAGACCAATTTTTTTTCACTTTTTTTTGCCATGGATCATGCATTTCACATATCTGGGCGTGAATTAAAAAATAATTTGGACAATATCTGACATATTTTGAAATTTGTCAAAATCTGTCTTTTTCCCTGAGCAGGACCTTATGTGAAAACTAAGAAAATCTAAAAGTCAGAAAAAAAAATCAGACCAATTTTTTTTTTCACTTTTTGCCATAGATCATGCATTTCAAATGTCTAGCGGTGAATTAAAAAATAATTTGGACAATATCTGACATATTTTGAAATTTGTCAAAATCCTGTCTTTTTCCTGAGCAGGACCTTATGTGAAAACTAAGAAAATCTGAAAAGTACGAAAAAATCAGACCAATTTTTTCACTTTTTGCCATAGATCATGCATTTCACATATCTAGGCGTGAATTAAAAATAATTTGGACAATATCTCGACATATTTGAAATTTATAAAATCTGTCTTTTTTCCTGACCCCGGACCTTATGTGAAAAACTAAGAAAATCTGAAAAGTCTGAAAAAAATCAGACCAATTTTTTTCACTTTTTTGCCATAGATCATGCATTTCACATATCTAGGCGTGAATTAAAAATAATTTGGACAATATTTGACATATTTTGAAATTTGTCAAAATCTGTCTTTTTTCCTGACCGGACCTTATGTGAAAACTAAGAAAAATCTG